>NW_026516720.1:0-284529 GCF_025766255.1 Zychaea mexicana
CGTACCTTGAGCGCTAAAAGAACCATAGTTATTGTTGTTACCTGAAGATTTGTATATATAATTAAATTTCATGGAAGGGTAAGAAGCCCACACTATGTTTTAAGGTATGTAAAGGTTGATGTACGTAAAAGTTGGTGTTAGTGAGATTGTATGAGTAGTGAGTGTAAGTAATCAAGGAACGCACTCAGAAAAAAGAGACTGGTTTTCCTGCCAGAGCGACTGCTTTACCTGCAATCGCTGAAAATGGAAGTACGTAAAAATTCGCGCACCCATGCTACTAGTATCTCAAAGATATTGCTGCTAATCGTACTACAACTGCTAAACACTAACGATGTCTATATCTGATGATTAGATGATTTGCCTCTGCCAGTCTATAAACACCCAGCTGTTAGCCCACCTCCACCGACGTATGCCCAGACGGGTGCTAGCAAGATTTGATGTATCGGCTCTATTACGATATCTCATCCTGGAAGCTTTATATAATTCTTGCTATTGCAATTTTGAAAAAAAGTCTTCCAAGTACTCATTTCTGCTATTTGTAACAAATGTAAATACTTCTTTCTACACATTTCTGTTCGCTTTACGTATCCTTCTCTACATGCAGTAATTATTCCATTCAAAAGTTGAGTCTTCCGCTTTAGATACTGACTGATCCTGTTTCCATGGTGTTGTTGAAGGTATACTAATATAGTAAGCCCTTGCAAAAGGGGGACATCCAACTCCAATTAGATATTAGATAATACTATTGGCTGTAAGAAATCTATTGGCTGTAAAAATCCAAATTGTACAAAAAAAATTGAATTTTATGTATAAGAAGATTAAATATTATTAATAAATATTTTTGAAAACTATAAAATTTTTTCAATCACTAGATTGTAAAAAATTATTATATTTTCTTATCTCATTTGAGAAATATTAAAAATTAAATTCTAGAATTTATATTTTTATATTTCCATATTACTTTTTAAAAAAATAATTATTTTTTTTTTTCTTTAAGTCTAAAAAATAAAATTTATTTTATTTTAGCGAAGCTAATACTTTTCGGGTCTTTAGACCCTTCAAGTCTTTTTTTAAATCAAAAATTTACAATTTTTGAGGCGAAGCCTTGCTTCTTACTTTTTAATTTATTGAGTGAAACTTCGTTTCACTAAAAAGAATAAATTCTTTTTTTATTTAATAAAAAGACTTAAAGGGGGATAAACCCCAGGTTTATAGCTCCTTTTAGTCGCTAAATATAAATCAAAGATTTATATTTTCAAGGACTTAAAGAAAAAAAAATAAAATAATTTGTTTTTGTTTTTTGATATATAATTAAGTGTTCAATTAGAAAAAGTTAAGTGTAACTTTACTTTTCTAATGAACATTATAGGTGATTTATGATATATAAAAAGAAATTATAGATTATAAAAAATTTATTAAATTTTTTTAATCACTATATTAATAGTTAACCCTCTAAGAAAGGAATGCCAGGTATGAATTCAAAGTATATTGAAGATTTATCCACATTATGTTATATACTAGTTGAAGAAAATATTGTAAGTATTACTGAATTTATAGTAAAATATTTATTATTAGAATATGTTCATCAAAAGAAGTATTTAGTACATAAAAGTGATAAAATTTATGATGGTGAGCATTATATTGTAAAGAAGCATATTAAAATTTACAAGTTAAAAATTAGAAATATTATATATGATCCTATATTTGTTGCATACAAGCTAATTAAATTTAATCATTATAAGAATTTATTTAAAATAGTAGATCTAATTTTATTTATAAATATAATTAAAAAGATATTTAATGAAAAAGAATATATTGAAATTGATGAGCAAGATATTGAAGGATTTTTCGAAAATGATGATGAATTGTATAATTGAAAATGGTAATGAATATAGGTTTCGAGAGCATTTAATAGAAATGTTATCAGAAAACTTTTAATTTATGCCAAGAAATAAATTTCAAACTCAATTACTTTTTGAATTTTTGTATTTAAAAAAAGAAATTGTTTCAAAGATTCCATCAAAATGGTTGCATTAAACGAATTCCTCCTAATCAACCATATCCAATTACATAATAATCTTAACAAAGAATTAGATGTATTTATGGGAAATGAATTAGAATCTTACATTAATAAAAATATTGTAGAAAAATTAAAAATGAAATTACAAAATAAAATAAAGTCATTGTTTTCAGCTGACGACTTTTTATACTTGAGCATAAATAATGAATTTTGTACCTATAAATTTAAAAAAGGAAAACGTGATGGTCAGTTTTGTGGTAGAAAAATCAGAACAAAATTACCTGATGGTAAAAAGGATTACCTTTGCTGTCAATTTAGTAAGCTTCATATTCCTAAAAATAAAAAACTTGTTGTTTATAAATCTAATAACACTGAAGATGAGAAAATTGAAAAAAAAAATAAGAAAAAGAAAAAAACCAACCTATTAAATTTATTATAGGAAACCTATTTTATTTATGTTTCAATTCAATTATTCCTTAAATACAATCAATATTTTTAAATAATATGGTATCAATGATATATTACCCAGAGTATGCAATTTGATAATATACCAAGATTATGCTTATTGATATATTCCTTCAATAAATCCTTTTGATTAAATTTATCAATTGATAACCAACTGTTATCATCAGCACTATATCCAACCCATTTTACTTCAAACAAATATGTACCATTTTCAGTTTTATACCTAATAATCTCTTCTATTTCATATGATGCCATTGCTTGTTGTTTCACTTTATTTCACTTTCTTTTTTTACTACACTCATTAAATCTTGGAACATCATCATTATCACTATTACTCTGATTTGAATTATTATCAGATTTATTATCAACAATCATTTCTTCATTTGATATAGCCATATTAAGCAGGTCATTTTGTAATCTGATCATTTTATCCAGTTTATTTTTATTTTGTTTATTATTGCTGACCACTATATCAATTAGTTTATGCTCTACTGGAAAATCAAAATCATTACTGTGCCATAGTTTATAGTATGGTAAAATAGGAATATTGAACATTTCTACAAATTTTGTAATAAAGCTACACGAAATTGTAGATTATAGTATTTTATGTTATCCATTTTAACAACTGACTTATTATTATTGAATCGGCAGAATTTATCCCAATTTCTGAAAATTGATTCTCAACTTTTGTCCTAAAACTTCCAAATGTCTTATTAAAATGATCTTCAGTAATCGTAAAGGGCTCATTTACATTTTTACGTATAGGGTATACAAAATTATCATAGCTAAAGTTATATATTTTTTCATTAGCAAGCTCTGTAAATTACGTGATAAATAAAGTATATCCACCATCAACTGCCATTATGTCATTCTCATGCATATATTTAAATAATTCCATGTTTGAAAACATGCTACCATCTGAGCTATCAGAACAAAAGTCACTTTTAGAAGTATAAATAATCATATCATTCATATCACTAACAAATTGGGTACGTATTCCATTCTTCTTAAATTTATAAGAATACATTCTTTGAAAGTGGTCAATTTCAGTATCTACATAGTTAATTCTTGAATCATGGCCAATACAAGTGTTACATATTTAAATAAGTCGGGATTATGCTTTCTAGCAGATAGAATACATAATTTGATAGATGAAAACATGTTATTCACTGAATCATTTACTATTTTGTTGATTCATTTGTAGTTGTCCTCATCCATCCAAAGCTTTTTATAAAATGTATGAAATGTGCTATGTGGTAAGTATTTTTCAAATTTTTCACCACATGCTCTAGAGACTAAATGATATAATAAAAACAATCCTTTTTCAATTTCAAAGTAAGGTCTGGGATATTCCTTGTTTGTATATAAAACTACTAGAAAATAAAATACAGCAACATAACCTAATTTATGTAACAATTCATCCTTAATTTTATCTATGAATTTAATATGTCTCAAATCAGTTCTATGTTTATATTTATTATGTACAGTAGGCCAATTCCATTCTAGGAATTGCCAATAATTTGCAATAATTGAGTTTACTTCATTTGTAATCAGTAGTGTATAGTTTGTTGTATCCATTGGATCATTCTTTATTTATATTATGAATTTTCAATTTTTATAATCATTGAATGCATGATTTTGGTCACATGATGTCATAAAATTGATAAATTTTAAAATGGATGATATAATTTAATATGGCAGCAAGCAATTTATTAGATTTATCAAAAACTATTGTAAATTTATAGCCAATTTGGTACTGTACATCCCATAAATGTACATCATATGGCCATACTGTAGCACAAAAAGAAGGATCGCAATGAAAAATAGGGATGGTTTTTACTCACATACATGCTAAGAGAGGTTGATACAGAGAAGGTACAATGTGCAGACGAAGAATATGTTGCACTCTTATTAGGTATGGGACGAAAAGGTATTTTAGACGATGTCGGCACAGAAAGAAGGATCGCATTAAGTAAAGAAGAGGGTGGTATTTACTCACAAATGATAAGAGAGGTGGATGGAGAGAAGGTATAATGTGCAGACGAAGAAGATGACAGTTTAGGTATAGGAAGAAAAGGTATTTTGAATTATATCGGCGACAGATCGGTTTGCAGTTGCAATTTCCGAAGAAAGCAATGCTGCAAGACTTTTGAGCTGTCTGTTTAGCTGTTTGTTCCCAATAATCTTCACCTTCTCTTCGTCCTCACCAAACAATGCAACAACATTCGTCAAGATTGACTTGACCTGTCCATCTGGGCATTTTTTTAGAATTCCATGGACAAAAGATTTCTTCAGCGATCCACAACTACTTGTAATCACGTCTAGGGCAACTTGTCAAACAAGGATATTATTTATTATCCATCAAATTCACTATATACTGGGACATCTTAATCATTAAATATACCTAGAAGGTGATAATTATTTAATTGAGATAATCAGTAAGTAACTGTGTAATAGATACTTCAGAGACTACAGGTGATAAATATTAGATTTACCAAGTTAAATCTAACATTAAGAAAGAGTCCAATCTCCTAAAAGAATTAGATCTAGAATTATCTTGAGATCTAATTCTTTTTTTTTTTAATCTCTTTTGTAATCTTTTTTTTATAGTATTATTCATAAAGTAATTAATTTTAATATTGAATAAAATATATGAAAATCTGTTGATTAAATAATGGTATAGTGGATTAATATATATAAACAATTTAATAAGTATAATAGATTTAATCTTATTTATATATTTATATAGGTAGGACATAATTATTACTTATCTAATAATATTTAGTAATGAAATTAGATTATATTCTAATTGAGACCAATACCATTATTAAATAGTTGCAGGGAGCACCAACTGACTTGGCCCCATAAATATAGAATTATGTTATTTATTACTTTAAACAAATTATTACTTAATATAATTACATATTTTTCAAATAATGGTACAAATGTATCATTAGAAAAATTATCTACATTGAATGTTTTAACTCTATTAATTAAATCATATTTATCTACTTTATATCCTAAAGTACAAACTTCTATATATATAGTTTTAGCCCGGGCCAGGGGCTGCATCACTGACCCTAGCCTAGGCTAAGGTAATTCCCTCCCCGGGCTAATATAAACAAAGCACCATTACTTGCTGATAAATCAAAAAGTAGAAAAGTATGGTATATAATATTAATTATAACTTAATTAATAGAACTCCATTTTTATCTATAGGTTCATGTTTAGATTATATGAATATTAATAGAAATGCATTTTATAAAATTGTAGATATAAGTAAAGTATATTTAAATCATTATTATTATATTAAACCATTAACTAAAGAAATTATTATAAAATTAATTACAAAAGGATTAATTAAAGATTCTTCGTATAGAAAGAATCCTTAGGAGAGAAGTTTGCATATTTAATTGTTTATATTAGAGCAATCGCGATTTTATTCCTTTTCGTAGTAATGATGCTTAATATTAAATTAGTAGAGTTACAAGATTCAATAGAAAATTCTTCTAATCCTTACCTATTAGCTTTTGTATTAGGTACTCTATTTGTAAGTGGTTTAAGTTTAACTAATCCAAATATTTCAAAATTTGATTTACCTGCAATTTTTGATTCAATTAATTTATTATCATTTAAATCAGATAAATTAGAAACATTATTTGTAAATCATTTAATTTGGGATAATTTATTTGTATCTTTAGATCAAATTAATAGTCTAGGTCAAGTATTATACACTTCTCATGCACTATTTGTAATTATTGCAAGTATGATTCTATTATTAGCTACGGTAGGACCAATTATTTTATTATTAAATCCTACTAAACGAGTATCTTAATTAAGTAATTAATTAAAAATTACTAATTAATATTATAATTTTTTAGATAATTAAGTTCTGGGAACAGAGTTTATCTTCTAAACCTAGAACAGGGCTTAAGCTCTAGTCTAAATAATTAATTAAATTAATTTACTAAGTCTAATGGCTTGATGACAATAAATTTAATAATCAATATTTTTTTTATATTCTTATTAAATCTTAATGAGTTTTTTTGAAGAATTTTAAAGAAATATTAAGATTATATATATATAATTATTAACTCATGTTATTATCATTTATTGAGGTACTTATTGTTATTGTACTATTATTAATGTCTGTAGCTTTTATTACTATTGTAGAACGAAAAGCTATGGGATCTATGCAAAGACGACTAGGTCCTAATAAAGTAGGATATTATGGTCTGTTACAACCATTAAGTCAAGTGGCATCTCTTAATTAATCTTTAAGAGTAAAGTCAGAAGATTATAGAGATGAAAATAAGACTATATGCTGGGAAATTCTTAAAATTTGCTATACCTTATTGGTTACAATTAATAAATTCGAATTATCAGCAGGAAACTAATTAAAAAGATTAGAATCCTCAACGATTACATATCTTACATTTTATAAAATATAATAATATGATCTATTTACTCAAAGAATGTTGTAAAATTTGGGAAACTATTTTATTTAAACTTTGTAATCAAATTAAATTCATACACTAAATATAGTGTTTTATTAATTATTATTTTATCTATTATAATTTTACACATAGTTAATAGTAATTTAGCTGAGAGGCAACCTTGGCACCCGAATCTTGGTCACCTGTATCTTGTTCAGCCAGTGTGAAGATTGTATATGGTCGGGATCGATGGTCATCAGTGAGTAAGCTTGATGAACGATAGAGTGTATATGTAGAAGGAAATTAAAAGCACGTTCTGATTTGTCGCAATTGATGAAGTACATCGTACTGCGATATCATACACGTGGATGTGCTTTCTACCAATAAATTCGCTTTTTTGATCGATGCAACGTTGAGAAAAATTGCAGCTGTCTTTGCTTAGTTGTGATCGAGATTGAAGTGGATATGCGTGCTGCCGACACTTGGAGGCTTGACGGTATCGATTCGCAGTGACGATGTCACCAGCAGATTCTATGATTTAGTGCCGATGATAAGCTTCTTGCCATCACTGTCTATTTTTGTCGTGATCTACACATTTGGGTACTTGGTATTGTCTAGGGGTAACGTGGTTGAAGGTGGTGATCCCTTTTTGGTAGAGAAATTTTCTCGATGGACGTCTACCATTCGAGTTCAGCTGTAAACTTCCCCACAGTTGATAATTATTGCCTCGGTCATGTTATTGATTGCAATCGTACAAGCTAGTATTTGCACACAAACGAACCGGAAATGTGGAAACGGGTATTAATCCTTAACAGTAATTTAAAAAAGGTTTTATTAATTAAATATATATAATTGTTGAAAAATATATAGGAAAAAATAAAAAATTAGATTATAATTTTTTTAATTTTTGAAACATTTAAGATATTTTTTTTAATTTGTTTTTTAATTCATATAATATATTTAGGTTTTGTATAAACATGTTTAAACCATTAAAAACAAAATATTCTTTTATGATTAATTCAAATCTTATAATAGCGGAATGGTAATGAGCAAGTCCCTTCTCTAGCCAAGGAATACTTGGACGAAGGCTAGCTTGACAGTGAAAGACATAACTAAAATTAATTTACTGTTTATAGTAATATTAATTGTTATGGATTGAAACTCAACACAGTCCAGTCTGTGTTGAGCATATTGGCGATTTCTGGAGACATTTCAGCGTACGAGTGTTTTATCAGATGATGCTTGTATGGACCGTAGTGTATAATGGACGTAAGGTGTGTTTGTCCCACGGTTGACGATGATGTGTTAGCATTTTCAGTCTACTTTTGTCGTTTTTCTTGGTGGACGTGCTCGATCTGCATTTGATTATCACAATCAGGTTTGATCATTTGCATCAAATTGTCTTTATGTGTTATTGCAGCAAGTTTAACATTATTGGAATCAACTAAGGCAAATGGTTGAAGCTGCATTTCATTCAGAATCCATAGTGCCTTATTTCGAGTTTCTGGTTTCGCAGATACAAGGCGAGATGCACAGAGTAGTGCTTCCTCGTAAGTTCGTTTGGGCGCTGTAGATGCTTCAGGGACTGGCATTGTGATCGGTTCGGTGAGAATTCTCACATCGATATTTTCATCATCATCTGATTCACTAGATTCATCGGCATTGCCTCGCGAGTTTAATATGGTGCATTTCGTCTGTAATCGCCAAAACTTCATTTTGTTTCAATTTTCAACTTTAAAATTCAGATTCTTTATTCGGTAATATATGTAATGTGTTAATAGTGAATGGCAATTCTGTGATGTGAAGTATACTCTCTTGAAGAAAACTTTTAACTAATCCCAGTGCTTCTTTTCTGGGTATATCCTACAAATATGCCTAAACAATCTCCCAATCATAAGGGATTGTCTCCTCTTCTATTGTTGTTTGAATTGCCTCGTTCAATGTGGTTCCAGTGACGATAATACGACCATTATCATTACATTGCTTTTTCTTAGCAGCCTTTTGGTGCTTACTTTGGGGAGCCATGGTAAAACAGTATAGAGAGTGAGGGAAAGCAAATCTCGAACATGATTGGCTGATAGCTATTCACACGGGACCGTAAAAACCCTGACGCGCTTGTGC
Organism: Zychaea mexicana; assembly: GCF_025766255.1. Lineage (NCBI taxonomy): Eukaryota > Fungi > Mucoromycota > Mucoromycetes > Mucorales > Lichtheimiaceae > Zychaea > Zychaea mexicana. The sequence goes on from NW_026516720.1 coordinate 9,043, forward strand.
AACATATTTCAAATCGCATTCTTCCCTGCTAAATATCTGAAAATTGCCTTTGACCAACCATCTTTGACAGCTATCAACTTTTTTTTAAAACTTTTTTTGCAACTTCTAAACTTCAATAACTATTCTTTACATGCCTAAAAGTGTTTATTAAAGTATAGATTTGAAATATAATGACTTAGGGTAAAGTAGATAGATCTCAAATTTGGAAGAAATTATTGGCGATTACAGATGAAATGCACCATAAATATGTAGAAGAAAGCAGTTATGACGTGTAATGTGGATTACAGTTATGACATGTAATATCGATTATGAGTATCAATCCATAACAATTAATTTTAGTTAAGGATTTCACTGTCAAGCTAGCCTTCATCCAGGTATTCCTCGGCTAGAGAAGGGACTTGCTCACTACTGTTCCGCCACTATAAGTATTAAATCAAACATAAAGGGATATTACAACATAAAGGGTTTAAACAGATTAATACAAAACTTAAACTGTTTAAAGAATTAAAAAAAAAATAAAAAAGAAATACCTTAAGTGTTTCAAAAATAAAAAAATTATAATCTAATTTTTTATTTTTTCCTACATATGTTTAAACAATGATATACATTTAATTAATAAAACCTTTTTTGATTTACAGATAGGGATTAACACCCTATCGAGTCGCTCTTACTATTTGCTGTTGCTGAGTAGTTGCCACGATGTCTTTTAAAGTGCGATCGTACAGTAGAGCCGGTTGTCATAGATTTTTTGTAAATAGTGCAAACGAACTCGCCGGTAGCTGTGTCGCGTTCCAGTACCATCGCAATGGTTTCCCCTAAGTCAAAGTGTGAACGAATGAATGATGCTTTTCATATGCACAAAGAAAAAGACAAACCTTGATCATTGCTGTAATTCACTTCGACTGTTGGAGAATGCCCATTTCTCCTGTGGTTTGCTAATTGCCAAGACGTTTCGAAGTGCGTGTCGCAAAATTCACAAATATATCTGGATGACATTGTAACGGCAACAATTAGTGAAGTGAAACGAAAAAGCAGGTTTTTTATGGCGTTCTATGCGCAGTTAGCGACGACTTCGGTCGGAGCGTGAAACACCCTATTGCACAGATTAATTCTACTGGCTTGCAAGTGAATTATAGAAAAAAACTTACACAGATTGGTTGAAATACATGATCAATGTGAACATCTTTTGGACTAGAGAGGGGGGGGGGTGAGGATGTTTTTTTTAGATTATATAGATTATTAGGGTAAGGGATGGAATTTTGAAAGGGGTAAATGTTGGAAGCATGCTATTGACATGATAAGTACGTCGTTTTTGAACTTGAGACCGATGGCTAAGAAGGATCGAATCTCGTCAACAGTTTCGAAATATACTTCTACAAGTACTCAAGGGCCTTCGCCGGGCCTTCGCGGACAGGTTGTGCTCCACAATTATAAGAATAGGTACGGCTGATAAAAATTCGTCAGTTTTTCAAGTGGTTCAATGCGGCTGCTTAAGCCAAAGAAGACGCTTGGGACCGAAGCTGGGATCCGCCACTGCGGAAAACATTGGAATAGATGATTTGAGTTGTTTTTTCTTGAGCATCAATGTCGTCAGGTGTAGTGACGATCTCTTGTTCTTTTTGCATTATTTATTACGGTGCTTTTGAGCGAGTTTGAGAATTAGTGGAAGAACCCATGAAAGGAAAAAGAGGGCTACTTTCTTTGGTGTCGTGGCACACACACTTGCACGCACTTGCACACACACTTGCATACGCAGTGGTAGCTTTCCACCTGGAAGAAGAGCAGCTGCAGAAGCCCTGCGAGTCACTAATAAGAAGAATGTGTCTAACAAGCATCTTGAATTCGTGGTATCAATGTTTCTTCTTCCAGGAGTTGTTGTTTATCTTTTCAACTTGGCTTTTTAAAATCCTGTACAAACAGACCAAACCTGTTCAATTGGGGTTGAGCTCCGGAGAGTAAGCTGGGAGGTTGATAAACAGACACTTGTGACCACAAAGTTCATTGTATTTACGAATATATCCGTCATGATTATGGATTGACGCATTGTCCATCACTAAATAATGGCCTTTGAATTCTTCGTAGTCATCCATCACGTCCAGCGTGTCAGCATTGAAAGTAAAGTAGTGTCCAGTGGCTGTGCCACGACTGTTTTTGTTACGAGTTCCCATCGGCCCAATGCTGCCTTTCAGCTTTTATTTATTTTGAAAGGGATTGATGATGCCTTTGGGTCTTACACAAATATCCACAACTCCATGTGATGAAATGGCACCGGGAATAGTAGTCGTTTTCGCTACTTGCAAAGTTTGCCCGTTGACCCACTTTTGACCATGCAAAGCTGCGCGTTCGATTGACGTGAACTGCAGAAATACACACACACACAGTTTGTTGTAATAATCGCAACCATCCATCAAATGATCCAATCGAGCATGAAAAAGTCCAGCTTTGGCAAATTCAAGCTCAGTGAAAGCAGCTGCTGTCAATTCATCCAGAGTGCCAAAGAGAGGGAGGCTGTTCGTCAATCAGGTTGATCAAGAAAGGGCTTCCCCAGTTCAGATGGGGGGGGGCAGCATATATAAAATGAGTTAAGTCAAAAGTAAGGTGGGCCAGAATACCAGTGCTTTTATTATGGAGAATGCGTCAAGACTAAATTCACACGTATACATAGCGTCGTACAGGGTTAAAAGATTTCCATGGTAACACTTTATTTGTTTCCATAGACACCATGTATCCAACTCAAAACGATAAGCTCTGCGATCTGTTTATTTTGTAGCTCATTGAAAGCAGCAGACGCCACTTTCTATGCGGTAGGTAAAATACATGTATAAACTGCTGCGTCATACATATGCATAGTTAGCGAAATGTGATCCGACCTTGCATCCTCCTCTTTGTGTGTAGTCAGTCAGTCTCATGTGATCAGAAAGTTTTCTCAGACCACAAACACCGTCTGTTCCAGGCACATTATCACAACGAAGGTCACGTTATACGACATGAACCATGTGGATCATCAAAAGGTTCAAGGCAAGACATGTACAGACAATAGGACAAAGGATGTATTTAATATGTGTCAGCGTAAGAAGAAAGAAGAAGAAATAAATAAGAAATGTGAGTATGTATAAGTATAAGCAAGTAAGACAAGTAAGAAGAGGTCAAGGGTTTGTTTCCATACAGCAGAGTTATATGAGCAAGGTAAAGAGAGGGAAGCTTTCGCGGAAATAGGGAAAATGTACAGATCACGCAAGAAGAAAAAGCAAGGAGGTTCTCTTTTTTTTTTTTTTTTAACAAGATGACTTTTTTCTCGGTTTTGGGTCGGTTGGCTCTCTTTTTTTTTTTTTACTGAGGAGAAGCTTGGGGTTCGGGTTCGCTTGGTTGCTGGTTTCCTCCGCCATTGTTGGTCTAGCATCATATGCATCGGGTTAGTTATCATCCCTCCTCTCCCCCCCCCCCACTAAGCTGAAACCCTTCCAACCTCTTCTTACCTGAGTGCCGACGATAGAACCTTATTGTTACGGCCAAATGAACAGGAAAAAAAAGTCAGACAATAGGCATTTGGTACAAAAGTACCCGTGTGTATATATAAGCTTACCGATAATGATACCCAGAATCACAAGGATGGTCACTGCAATAATGATCTTCCACTTCAAGTCCTTCCACCACATTCTCTTGCGAACTTGGTTTGCTCCTCGTCGGAAATGAGACGATGTTGCTTGCAAATCCTCTACAAAGTGTTTTGTTGTTGTTGTTGTTGTTGTAATAATGTGGGACGTGTTTAGTTTTCATGGAAAAAAACCACTAGATACGATGCACGTATTCTCTCTTCTTTTTCTTTACCTGTTTTGCCACGCAAGTCGTCCAGTCGTTCACCACGTTGCATCACCTTGTCAATATTATCTTGCATGATATTGACAACCTCGTCCACTTGAGCTTGAACACGTTGCGTCTTGGGCGGTGCTGCTTCACCACCTCCACCACCACCACCACCTGCGCCGCCTTGCGAGTTGGGAATGTATGGGTCGTATGGAGAAGACCTAAAATGAGCGCGGAAATTAAACGTTGCTCAGCATGCCATGTTGTAAAAGATGAAATTGTAGCTTTTTTTTTTAAAGTCGTACATTAGTTGATGGGTTGAATCAAAGAGAAAACAAGTGGGGTTAAAGATGCAGAAAAAAAAGAGAACACCCACGTCTTGGCCTTTTTTTTTTTTTTGCGCCGAGAGGGTTTGGAAAAAGGCATTGCATCGGTTTGCCCAATGACAACCCTTGCCTGAGTTCCAAAAAAGTTGAACTATTTTGGCTTATAATGTAATGCGAACTGATTTATTCCTTGTTTGGCCTGGATCTGTTCATTATTGCCGTGTGTGAGGAATGGAAAGCTTGTTCTCCCCCCCCCTTCTTCTTCTTTCTCTTGGATGGTACAATGATGCTTATGAGTAGCAAGGTCATCTCAAAAGGTTACCCCCCTTTTTATGGTCTGCATGATTCCGATCCATTCATGATCTATCGTGATGATCATGGTGAGTGAGTTCCAACTCCCAGAGCCGAGAAAACCACAAGAGTAGAATGATGCTCTTACTTGCTCCTGAATGTATTTATTATGCAAAAACCCTTTGTTATAAAAGACTATATAGTGCAAACCATTTCACTGTAGTTCCACACAAGATCAGGGCGAGAGATAAACAACACAACCTTAATAAGAGCAGCTCTGACCTCCAAGCAAACCCTATTCTAAATTCCAAGGGTTGTGCTACAATAACCGGCCTATTGTGGGCAAGACGAAAATAGAACATAAAGAAGGGTTTACTGCTACTGTGCTCAACGTGGCTGCTATGTATGCATTCATGTACTATGTACTATGCGCACATTGGTGATAAACATCCCCGGGAGGAATCTCTTTCTTTAACTTAGACGTCGGTTGACAGCAGTCTGTCTGACTGAAAAAAAAGTCCGGTCAAAAATCATATGAGTTATGCAGCGGTACCATAATTATGACGTTGTCTGTGATGGCTTTTAATGCAACCATGCGAAAAGAGACGGCGCGTTACCATACTCGTCGAACTTTACCACATTGAAACCATTGACAACAGCATTTGGGTCAAGGCGGCCAGTTGTTATTTCCGGAGTTGGGAAGCCCCGGGGTGGGGGAGAGTTTCATCTATTTTTTTTTTTTTTTCGTTCATCGTTATAAGAAAGTGATCCCATCAGGACGGATTTTCTCTATTGATTTTCATGCAAGCCATCGAGATTGGCAGACATAACTATTACGTGGTTTATTGATGATATGGCGGAGGAAGCTGATATGCAGGGCAAGTGTTATTAACAAGTATACAAGATATGCAAATGGAGAACTACGTGTATGATAAAGCGAAAAGGGAGGAGTTAGAAGATATTAGAGATTACAATAGTAGTAGTAGAAGTAGTAGTAGTAATAATGGTAGTGTTACAATGATAAGAGACAAGCAAGAAACATGAGTGATTGAGTGATTGATTGAGTGGGAATATATGTGTGTACGTGCGAAAAGTAAAAGGATGATGATAGCTCCGCCTTATTTTGTCGGAGAAACAAGCTCAAGAGAAGTTGACCTCGGCGAATTCAGGCTGGCTGAGGACGAAGAAGTTGAAATAGCCGAGGAAACGAGCGACACTGGCCGACTCTGCAAAGGATATCCGTCTTCCACCACCACGGCTGTCACCACGTCGTCATACCCATCATTGAGCATGTCTGCATCGTCGTCTTCTTGTTTCATCAAGAGAGCTTCTTCATCACCATCACGACCGCTGGCTTCTTTATCGGCATGGCGGCGGCGGCGAGGACGGTCGCGCTCAATACTGCGTACAAAAGCACCAAGGCTGATTTTCGTGAAACCGAGGTAAGCGAGTCGAGTACGGCAATTCGGATCCAGGGGCGGGAGAAATGGGCGGGAAACAAAGAAGGCGCAGAGTGCAAACATGGAGCCGCCGACCAAATCAATCAGGTAGTGGTGTGTCAAGTACATGGTGGCCCACCACATCCAGACAACGTGGAGGAGACACAATGGCCAGAGTTTGCGTTTGAGGTAAAAGAGAAACAACATCGTCAGCGTGGCATCGGCCGAGTGAAGCGAGGGAAAGGCGCCAAAGACCAAGGGCGAGTGGCCAAACGAGGAGCCATAGAGTTCGAGTCCAAGGATCTTGTCAATTCGGGCCAATCCACCTGCTTCGCCATGAATCGAGTAGTCTGCTGGAGCTGAGCCGTAGGTCATTTCGTACCCTAAGAAGAACGATCCATTTACGCTTGTGTCAGTATGTAGTTTACTCTTCGAAAAAGAAGGGCATTATACACAGCGTACACGGATGTCTTTTTTGGTGGATGACTCCACAATCCCCAGAACAACCCTACAACAACTTACAAGGCGCGGCATTGGGAAAGCATATCTGAGTAAGCACAGCGAATACGTTCATCCAACCGAACGTCAACGCAAACACATCCAAGCAGCCAGGCGGGCCAAAGACAAACAGAATCAAGGCAAAGAGAAAAGGCAGCGAATAGTGAACAATGCCGTAAGGCAGCCATGCGATAATGTCAAGTGCTGGGTGTTGATGGCTTGAGATGAGTTCGGATAAATTGGCGCCGTAGAGGATCCGTTCAAGGGTTGGCAGGATGTTGACAAAGATGTGCTGCGGTCGCCAGTCGGTGGGGATGAATTGCACGGCATAGAAGAGGATGAGGTACCCAAAGACAGGCATGGCCGGGACACTAAAGTGTTTGAGATAAGGCACCATGGTGGAGCCAGCCAAGACGATGCCAAGTGCCAAGCGCACGTACCACGGGGGCGACTGGATGATGATGCCATTCGTCAGGGTGAGGGCAAAGAGGAATACGTGGCTGATATTGCGTATGGTTAGCCAATGGCGTAATCGTTGTTGTATTGACACGCCCATTGCTTTCTCTCGTCTCGTGAGTAATGGCTTCTTTGACACGTTCAGTGAGTGAGTGAGTGAGGGGGAAATGAATGAAAAAGAAGAAAAGAAGAGAAAAGATAAAAAGACAGCAAAGCACGCCCTGCAATTAACCCAAAGGACAGGCGGAACCGAATTTTTTATTTTTATTTTTCTGGATGACACTCCGTTGGGTTTGTGGCAAGCAAAACCGTCAAAGGAGAAAGAAGTCTCTCTCTCTTTCAATACCCGTTCACCCTTCCTCACGTGTCTGAGGCTGACCACATCATGCATCATACAATCATCTGCACCCCAAAAGGGAAATGCATGGGTTTTGTAAATGATAGCAAGCCACCACACTTACTGTGCTTGTTTTAGTATTCCTGAAACTTGGTATCGGCACTTGTTGCAGCTCCCTGCTGACCTCCTCTCCTCCTTCTCAGCCAAAATTTAGACTTCTTTAACTTCAGGCTTAAATTGCGAGATTTTTGGATCCTCTCTCTTGTGTTGTTGTTGTTGTTGTTGTTGTTGTCCCATACTTTCATAGTCAAAGTTCCCTACTGTCCCTTTTTTGTTGTTGATATACTCTTTTTAATGCGTCTCATAGATGCACATGGAAAACGTATTCTACCGAGGTTTCTTGTGTAATAATAATAAAAACCTTAAATTTTCCTTTTTGATATGAAAGGACAAAAACGAAAGTGTCCTGAAAAATACAATTGATAGTTATAGCATAGGCACGGTGACAGGGCATTTTTGAAGGCGACGCTTGATGAAATGGACAAGTATCCCGACATTATCTTGTCATGGATAATGTCCCTATCCATCCATAGCTCTCAGCTGATAGAGGAAAGTATATCAATTCTCGAGGATTTCGATAGGTATATCTTTTTCCATATTCTCCAGAACTAAATCCAATTGAGCAGTTCGGGTCGGTTGTCAAGAGCAAGGTGAAGCGAATCAAGTTCCTGGAAAAAAAAGAATCGCTCATGAACTAGAATTAGTGAGGCTTGCGATAGCTTGTATCCAAGTGATTTCAAAGTGATTTGTTTCTTCATTCCGCCCAATGTTTTACAAAGTGCCTCAAGAGAAGTTACTATGGCACGACATCTGTCCGACGCTTCCTTGGCCAAGACTTACAAGAGAAAGGAAAAGAAAATAAATTTATCGTCTTGGCTCTTTTTTTTTTTGGAAGCTGCTCCACCTAACGAGACATTATCATACGATATGTCACAGATAAGATAAATCACAGTCTGGGATTATCGTAAGTGGGTGCAATTCCCTCTTTTTTTGTTTCACTCTGCACTCGCCACGATAGCTGAAAAGCTTCTCATGTAGTGTATCCCTATAACAGACTCAAATGAGTCCTATAAGGGCTATGATGGCTGTGACGGTAAGCGACTAAGAATAATCCCTGATGTCCTCTGATTTACTAATCATTATGATGTAGAGACTTGCAACAGTTGAAGGATTCTCATCAATGTAATTCAAAATTATATTGCTTATGCTGTTCCCCAAGAATATCATTGCAACCTGATTTTTTTTCTTCTCAAAGATGATGCTTTCAGGGTCTTCATAATAACGCTTGGCCCATCTCTGCGCTGCTCGGATAATTGTCTCACAGCAGCGGAAGCATTCACGCATTTGCTGAAAAATAAACGAAAACATCTAGTCTTATCCTCATCAGAGTAGACTATATAGCGTCGCTTATTGCATAACTCCATATCAATAGCATCGTTCCTCTCATTCGCAACAGGGTGCGTTACAGGAATACAAATATCTTTCAGGAGGTTTATTCGTGAGGAATTGAGTACGAGAACTTGATGTATCAATAGCAAATAACTCCTCGTCAACAGCAAGGTCCATAAGCTCAATTCCGGTTCTCATCAACAACCTGTCCTCGCCCATCTTTGTAGAGAAATTGCATGTTCATTCAGAATCTCTGTAAAATAAACTGTATACAGGAGCGACATGTTGGCTTCATAACACGTGAACACGCCTTTCAGTGACTTTTACTTTCTGAAATGACTGTACACAATACAATAAAACGACCCTATTGACATGAGCCTCTTTAAATTAGAGTCAGGCCCAAGGATTGATTAATCAATCATGTTATATGGCACTGCTCTTTACTACTACGACTACTATGTATGAAGAGACGGTGTGTAAGCAACGAACACACACACACACACACACGAGACACCGCCAGACCCAAACGTTTTTTATTTTGCTCACATTTAGAAAAGCAAGAGTAACCAAAAAACACCACTTCTTGATATGAAGACATTTCTGGTTATGTAGTCTCTTTTAACTTGCTTTACATCCACAATCCGATCGCCACTCCTTAAAATCCTCTAAATAAGAATCCACTCTCTCTGTACGATAAGTTCGCTATTCTACCATGACGTAGATGGAAACAGCACCAAGTTGTTTTATTCAGTGGTGCCGATGCTGTGCGTGTTATTAAATAAAAGTAGCGTCGTTCGCTGTTGAGATACAGTACGAAAAAACAGGTAAAGTACATATTAACCGTGTATGTTCTATTACGCTCAAAAAAAAGTCAATAGGGCGACTTGACTGTCACGTCGCAGAAGAAGCATTATAAACTGCACTAAATGTATACCATGCACAAAATGAGAGATACATTTTCTTACTAGCTTAACATCATGAAAATCTGGGGGCGAAAGAAAGTAAAAAAGACATATATCTCTGTCTTTTTTTTTTGTGTTTCATAGCAGTGAGTTTACTTGACGGCAGCTACTGTGGGGTCATCATACTTTTATGACATGCCGCTCTTAGGTGCCAAGTTGTGGAGCCTGTGGCGGTAGCTAAAAATATATCCTCGTGGTACAGTATTGGCGCCAATATATTAAGGTGATATACTGTAACTGTACACATTTAGGGTATTTCTTGTCTGCTGCCAAGGGGGATGGATTGGTGTTATAGAACCATTTAACTTGGAGTTCATCTCGTAGTATCATTTACGATCCGTACGGCTAAGCAGCAACTTTTAACCACAAATTTGAACCCCCGGGTGGCGCCTGTTCTCTCGAGATAGTATGTCGTTTTTCGTTTACTAGGTTTAAGGTACGTAGGCACTGGAGAACCGAGGGACCCTCTATTATAGCAAGTTACAGATAGCCCCCTTCTCTCTCTCTCTCTCTGTGTGTGTGTTCTATATAATTTCAAAAGTCAGTCTGTTGTTGTTTTGGCTATTTCACATATTGACCATTTCCATCATCTCATAGGATCGAACCCGTCTGTTAAGGCCTTGTACATGCGTTAAATAGAACACCGCTATTTGCATTGCTTCTACGAAGGAGCTTATTCTCAAGCTGATTTAACGATGGAGTAATATCTACCTAACCGAAATCAACCGCAAGAATGGATGACCGGCTCAAAGTGTAGAACGCTGCATTTTAGGGTATATACACAGTTTAGGTCCGGTGCATCTGAAACCGCATATTGCCTTTTGCATCGTTGTTTATCATCACGAATGCTATCAAAACACATTTAAACTTTGTTGACGATGAAAAAAAAAAAAATAGAGAGGGCTGGGACAGTCATAGGAATTGGATACGTCGAAAGCAAATCAATACAAATGGGTCTATGGATTGGATGGAACGATGAGTGATACTAAGATGAACGTTTCTTAGTTATCACAGCAGATGGGCCGTGTACATATTTACGAATTGTCGGTCCCGTGACTCTCGTTTACCTATCACTGCAACCTACCTGCGATGCATGCATTGTTGTTGTTGTGTTGTTGTTGCTGTGCGTATGTATACAGTAATATTCGGTTTATTTTTTGCCAATGATACACAAACATGCGTTGTCATGCCTGTGATATCCTGTATGTAACATTCTTTACATCCAACAAGTTAGTAAATGATTTATTTTAAGACGTATGCTGCATTTTGCATAAGCCGAGTAATGCATGTTATACATAATAATCAATCTCGGTAAATATACAACGAAACGTCAAATGCTGTGGAATCAAAACAATCGAAAAAGGCTGGGTTGTTGTGTCATACATAATTATATACCATGATAAGCGCAAAATATAGAGTAAATTACATTACTAGGTGCTTTTGCCTTTCCATCACCCATAAAAGTATTTAGTGTCGCTTCTGATTTATCATAAAAGGCCTCTGCTGTCTTGACATCACTTGGAAATAAAATATATAGAGTTTAAAAATTGCAAGTAGATGAATATATCCATTTTTGCAAAACTGTACTTTGCTTATAAGTTACTTTAAAAAATTTTGAATCAATGTTCCCCACCAGGTCGTGTCTTGGTGAAATGTCACAGAGATGATGCTTTCGCGTAATGTAATAGTAGTAGTAGTAGTAGTAGTAGTAGTAGTATATTGTGAGATTTATGTACCTGATGTATGTAGTAAATGCATTGAGCCCATAAATACAGTATGAAGTTGGTTCTGCATACCGTATGACAAAAAGAAGCTTCTATGAACTGACATGCAACATACTCCCTCCCCCCCACTTTAAAAAGAAGAAAAAGAAGCAGACTGTGCATTTTGAAATGCTATAGGTTTTTAATATTTGCATGATGCAATAACAATGGCATGATGCTGCTATCAAAAGTTATGGTTGCATACACGCACCTGCACACACTCTAAAAAAAAAGTAACGGCAAATTATTTTATCATATATCTGACCGTTTCCTAGGGCTGATACACACACCGTGTGGGATGAAAGTCAAGACAACAAGTGTCTGTTTACATTTGAAATATCTTTATACTCAATGTTGCTGCTATTATGCGCGGAAATGAGATTACTCGTGTATTCACACAAAAGATTGAAATGGATATAACTGGGAATGCGATACGGACGGGAGGCTAATGATTTTTTTTTTTTGGGGGGGGGGTTTGGGAATGTAAACAAATGCTTAAAAGAAAAAAAAAAGAGCTCGTATTTGATGTTATATGCAAATGATGGGCTTAATACTATAAGCCCTTGTCCTTGTTGGACGATGATGATGATGTACAAGTAAGCTTTTGTCGTATCCCATCCACAGTCGATTCAAGTTGTTCAATCAACGCATCACCATTGCTTTGGATTTTTTCGATTTCTTTGTGAACCAACACGTTGATATATTCTTCGACTGTCATGTTGAGATGTTCCTCCGTAAGCGGTTCGTAGACGTGCTCGATCTCCTCCATGTATTGTTGTTGTTGTTGTTGTTGTTGTTGTTGTTGTTGCATCTCTTTTTGTTTTTCCATCATTGTATCTTTGTTGATAACGTCATCAGAGGACTTGTTGGTACTACTAGTGTCATTGTTTCCACGACGATGATTAGTAGCGTCGTCATCGTCATCATCCCCGGACCCTTCTTCCGGCATCCACAAAGAACGATTCGAATAGCTTGGATAGACGCGTCGCGTAGGTGAACTGGGTGGTGAGAATGGCTTTAATCGCTTTCGTGGATCGTCGTCGTCGTCGTCCGGATCGTTCCTGTTCACAGCACCGGCACGGCCATGACTGCTACCATCCAAATCAACGTCGTTCAAACTTAGTATTCCGCTTTGTTTGATACGCGATACTTGGGTGTTTGGAGTACTTTGCATTCGGATGCCTTGTAGTAGTAGTGGATTGCGATAGTTGCCAACCGGACGGATGGGCGAGAGTGTCAATGCTTCAAGATCGTTGTCATCATTGAGTCCATCGAAGCGTACAGGTGTTGAAGAGGTTGCTGATAATGATGATGGTGATTGGAATCGTTGTGGTATGGGCGAAGCGTCTGCTGTTGTGCTAGGAGTTGCTGTTTGTTGTACATTTGGAGGAGCTGTTTGAGTGGGTGATGGCGATGGTTGGGCAGTAGTGGATGGTGCTGTTTCTTGCTGCTGTTTCTGTTGTTTGGGTATGGCTTTTCCTTTGCCCTTGTCCAGCTTTCGCTTGAGTGCTTTTTTAGCTGGTATGGCTACTGCTGTTGCTACTGCTGCTATCTTTGCTGATGTATCAGATTGTCGCATTTGCGTATATTGTTGTTGTGGTTGACTCTGCCGTCGTCGATCACGATGATTTGGCTCTTCAGGAACAGGGGTCGATGACGATGACGACGATGACGACGATGGAGGTTGAGCAACAGGTTCTGTGAGTTGCTTTGGTAAAATGGACGGCTGTTGTTGTTGTTGTTGTGGTTGAACCTTTTTCGAATACGTGAAAACGACACGATCGCGTTGCGCATACGCTTTACCGATATCCCATATACTATCATCAATCGACGCTGAGTGCTTTTTGGAGGGTGCAGTAGGTTCACACTCGGCAACGGATTCTGAAGGTTGAGGTCGTGGTGGTGGTGGTGGTTGTGCAAAAGTAGGAAGAGCAACAGTAGGAGCAGCAGCCGTAGGTGGTGGTGTTTGTGCTTTCGATGCTCGTAGTTGTTGTCGTGTTACTGGTCCGTGTATTGAACTATCTCCATTTTTCTACAAAACACCCGAGTTTAGCCATTGTATTCTTCTCAAGCCTTCTAGATCATCCTCCCTCACAGATTCACATATTTACAAAAAATGCACATGATGGCGCGTGTTGTGCCCTAAATGAATAAAGTTAATACAAGGCCTTGCTGTCTCTGCAAAATCATAGTTTTCTGGAGAGGGGGCGGGATAACATACAATAAATCCGTCGCTCGATCCATCCCGGTAACCGTTGCTAAGCAATGAGCACATGCCACACGGTCAATGTGTTTCTTTATAGGCGCATAATAAAATCCAGATTCTGCGAGCTAGTAAAAAAGAAAAAAAAAACAAGCAAGGGCGTTTGTAAGAGGGAATATACATTTCAAAACCAAAATTTGACATACCTTTTTCGCTGTAGGCAGTTGCTTGCGCGCCATGGATTTCGGGGGCCACTGTGTATTCTTTTTAAACGTGCGTACGCGTGCCGAACTGAGTCGCGTCGATTTTGGATTTTCCGGCATAGGGAGCGCGTGTTCGGTGTGCGGGAAAGATAGGATAACCCATGGACAATCCGGTGCCATGCGTCTGTGTCGTTCCAAGGGATCGCCATCGTTACGCCATCGATCGAGTCGTGCATCACACAAAAAGCAGATAACACTGTCTACTCGTGAAGGTGCTGGCGAAAAGTAAAATCCACTTCTAGCAAGCTGATTCCATTAGGACCAATTAAAAAAAGAAAGAGACAATTAATTTTATAAAGCCACGGAGCGAATGAGGGTTAAGTCATACAGTTTCTGCAGAAAGACGCCCTTTGTGTGGCCATTTGCGGTGATTGTTGTGAAATGAATGGAGTCGATTGTCGTATATATTCATACAGGGTAGTGAGAGTTTTTGGTAAGGAAGGAGGTTGGGGGAGAGTTTTCAAGAACAGCAAGTCCCTGAGGTAAAATTATAGAGACAGCAAGGGAAAAAAAATTCTCTTTTTCTCTTGGGTTCTTCTATCCTTTATAAACAGCAAAAAAATGAGCGAAGAAGGAGGCATAACGACTTTTTGTATTGAATACGCCAAGGTGGATAAAGCCGACTGTACACAATGTGGCAAGGTTATTCCACGCCATTCGTTACGGACAGGCGAGATCTTTCGGAAAAGCAAATCAGAAAAGAAAAAGTCTGCAAAGCATAGTTGGTACCATTTCCGTTGCTGGAAAGGTAAAAATGAAAAATTCGATCTGGGGGAACATTGCGATTTCAAGGGGGTTTTTTTATAGAGATCATTAACTGAAAACTGGCAAATTGTATAGTACCCGAGTTAATTGTAAAGTTACCGATCGAACAGTTTCGAGGATACCCAGCTTTGAAAGAAAAGGATCAAAAGAAGGTGCAACGCGTGATTGAAAAAGGAGTGGGAGCAGTATGGTCGGATGTTAGCGAAAAGCCATTACCGCCCAAGGATCAAACGGAGATTGACGACGACGACGCGGCATTGGAGCCAGTACCTAAAAAGCAAAAGGAGGAGGCAGAAAAAAATAAAAAGACGACGCCAAAAAAGAGAAAGCAGGACCATGACGATTTGACAGCTCAATTGACAGGAGTACAGCAACCACCGCCGTCGTCCAAGAAGAGCAAAAAGGGTGGCAAGCATGCTGCTAGTAGTAGTAGTAGTAGTAGTAGTAAAAATGACACCAAGCAGCTAGAAGAAGTCATCACATTGGCCAAAGACGATCAACTTGAGCTTGAAAGCATCGCCAAGGAAATCCAGAAATTAACAAAGAAGAAAAAGTAATGTATGTACGTGTATTATGTATATAAGAAATAAGGAATTTTGGAGTATATGTTATGTACTTTTGTTGGTTATCTACGCTTGTATGATACAGTTTCGAATCCATCGTCGTCGATCTCGGGTTCGGGTTTTGATGGACGAGGTGGTCCGTTGTCGTCTTGATCCATATCCTAGTTGACAAGTGTCAAAGGAGCTATATTTAAGGAGAGGAAAAGAAAAAAAAAGGGAGATTGCTCTCTTACCACATCATCATCATCGCCATCGTCTGGTCCTTCTTCTCCACTACTGTCATTGTCATCCTCGTCGTTATTCTGTTGTTGCCGAGAAGCAGTTGCCGGCTGTCGTGATTGGTATTTCTCTTTTAATCGTTCGACTTCGGTAAAGTTGCCACGGATACATTGATGATACACCTCGACAAGATGCTTAGCAACCTATTAATAGAAACACACACACACATTTCCCTTTAGCAATTTGTTTTTTAAAAAAAAAAAGACGGTAAGGCAATGATTTGTTACCAAGTAGGACGAGTCATCCTCGAGGATGGTTTGAAACTCGTCGGTCATGATCTGATCCAAGATAGTTTCAATGTCTTCCACGTCCAATTTTTTGCCGTCTAAACTTTACTTGTTAGCACCCAAATGTGTAAATATATATTCTACGACCCATCCGTGCATAAGGAGGAGGAGGAGGAGGAGGAGGAGGAGGGAGGGCTTACTTGAACCAAAATAGTCAACAATCACGCCAATCAACCAGTCTCGCTTCTCGGCCGATTCAACACCTCCCCAATCCTGTTCTACTGCCAAATTCAGTGCAGTCCATGACTTGAGAATGTATTCTACGCCTTGTTCAAAGGCAACCTTGTTTGGATGTTCTGCCATTGTTCGTTCGAGAAAAAAAAAGAAACCTTTTTTTTTTCAAAAGCAGGAAAAAGTTTAAAGCAGCCCAAGAGTGACTTGTAGTTGTGTTCCAACAAAATTTAGAGCATGCGCGTTCAAAAAATTCCAGACGCGCAACAACTTACCATACACGGTTCGTTTGCAACACACGCTGCGGAAAAACTACGCGTCTTTTCTCCAGCCCTCTTTTTTTTTATTCTTCCAATTTGCATACCCTACGTTATAAAAACATTCGTTCTCTATTCCAACAAAGCCTTTACATTCATCAATAACAATGGACAAACCTACACCACGCATCAACTCTGCTTTACGAGAAAACTATGTCGAACGCACTATCCGAATCATTGGCAAGATTGTCACTGTACGTCCCCCCCTTCAATCACCCCACTCTTTTTGACACACCATGGGAGGAAACCAATAACTTGATTATTGTCAAATAGTTTTCAGGCGAAACAGCAGTGATTGAAGCACCTGATCATGGGCACGTCATGATCAAGTTGAATGGGGTAAGTGTATATAAAATACACGTGTGTGTATGTGTGATACAATACTTTAACTCCACCTAAACGTGTACGTAGGAAAGTAACTGGAGTGGAAGCTTCGTTGAAGTGATTGGTCGCGTTGAGAAAGACTTTAGTATCATGGAATTCAAGTCAGCGAACCTTGGTGATGAATTTGGCAAGTAGGAACATTCAGGGGGGGGAGAGAGAGAGAGAGAGAGAAGGGTGTTAGGAGCAATGAGGGCTTTTTGCTTATTTGGGGGTGGTTGTGCGTGGAGCGAAAATGAGTGAGCTGCAAACTAGAAGCAGGCAGGCAGGGCGATCTTATTTAGAAAACGCTTGTCGTGGAAAAGATATTAACAGCAAATGATGTTGGGTCGGTGTAGATCTGGAGCTGGCGAACAAGGTTGTGGAGTACGGACAAAAGTACAAGGAGATCTTTGAATAAACGTGTATATATATATATATATATGTATACTACTGGCAGTGGTGTCTAGGATGACAAAGGTGATGATGATGGTGGTGACGATGTGCACGTCTATGCATGGAATAGGCAGATCAATCACAAAGAGCCCGTTATTTTTTTGAGGGGGTGTGCGGATTGCGTACTTTACTATTGTAGAGAGAGAGCGAGAGAGAGAGAGTTGGGGGCCCTGCATGCAATGTATAAAAATAATACACCACTAGCCTGCTCTCTTTTATTACACTTTTTCTTGTTCTTTTCCTCTTCTCTTCCCTTCCGCTTCCTCTCTTTCAAAGCACTGCAGTAACAACCAAGAGAGAGAGAGAGAGAGCTTCTCATGACGACCCTTCTGCTCAATGACAACTATCCAATCCATCTCAACGACGAGGACAACGACACCAGCACCAGCAGCAGTGATGACAATAGCAGCCTTCATCAGCAGAACCAACAGCAAGGCCAGCAGCAACAGCACCAGCAACAGCAACCTACCATCATTTTATCGCCTCCACCGTCCAGTCGTCCCCGCAAACGCAGTTTCCGAGGACTGTTCAAGCAGCCACCACCACCTGCATCCGTCCTAGGCCGACGCTTTTCAAACCTATCACTGCGTAGCAACAACTCCTCTAGCCCATCGACATCACGCCCGCCATCACCCTCATCCAGCGAGACAGTGGGTGCAGCTGCTGTTGCTGCATCACTTGCAGCGGCTTTAGCTGTGGGTCAACAAAACCAAAACAACAACAACAACAACAACAACAAGGACGAGCAAGCAACGCCAGTGTCAGCAACAGCAACGACAGCAGAAAGTAGACTGCATCCGAATGCTGCCTACTACCACCAAAAATTGGAATACCCACCATCACCTTCCTCCAGCCTATCCGCACCAAAGTCAGATTCGCCTACGACCATGTTTAGCGAAATGAAACGAGTCTTGTCACAATATCAACAGATCCGTCATCTTAGTATACGACGACGCAAATCCAATGCAACCCTTGATGAACGACAACAACAACCAGGACCCTCATCATCCGATACACCACCGAACGGCAGTACTACTACTAGTAGTCATCATCATAATAATAATAATACACTAGCGAAACCACTCAAGTTGAATGACAAGTATGGTCCTTATCGCAAAGGAAAAGTCATCGGCAGTGGCGCCACGGCAGTCATCAAGCTTTTGGATCTGCAGCATCAACCAGGGACGACCATTGCGGTAAAGACGTTCCGTAAACGAGACCGAGACGAAACCGAGCGAGAGTATCACAAGCGCATGACAAGCGAGTTTTGCATAAGCAAGGTGCTCCGCCATGCCCATATTGTAGAGACATTCGACCTCGTGCAGGATCACAAAAACCGGTGGTGCAGTGTGATGGAATACGTAAAATACAACTACTCTTCTTTCTTTCTCCCTTCCTTATATAGAGTTCTTTATTAATAACGACCGTATATTCCTTTTTTCAATTCATGCATATGGACGACCTCTATGCTAGTGCTCGGGAGGCGACGTATTCTCAGTACTGCAAGATTTCGATCTAAACGACACCGAAATCGACTGTCTGTTCAAACAGCTCTTGCTGGGCTTACAACACATGCATCAATGCGGTGTTGCCCACCGTGACATCAAGCCCGAAAACCTGGTCATGACAAACGAAGGCGTGCTGAAAATCACCGACTTTGGCGTGGCCGATGTTGTCCAGACCTGCTTTGACGACAAGGCACGCGAGTCTCGGGGTCAATGCGGGTCCGAGCCATACTGGCCACCCGAATTATTCATCAACAGTCAACAACAAGGTGTTGTTACTGAATACAATGGTCGTGCTTTGGATGTATGGTCGGCTGCTGTCACATGGCATTGTTTCATTTATCGTCATATTCCGTTCATACAAGCGTGTAACAAAGATCCAAACTATGTCGAGTATATGGCTAGACGGCCCTTTCGGACGTGGGTCCCGCTCTCGAAATGCAATGATCAGGAAAAAGAGTGTCTGTATGGCATGTTTGATCCAAACCCGGACACACGTTGGACCGTGGATCAATGTATTGAGTCTGCTTGGATACAGTCCGTCAAGATATGTACA
This sequence comes from Zychaea mexicana, assembly GCF_025766255.1. Classification (NCBI taxonomy): domain Eukaryota; kingdom Fungi; phylum Mucoromycota; class Mucoromycetes; order Mucorales; family Lichtheimiaceae; genus Zychaea; species Zychaea mexicana. The sequence goes on from NW_026516720.1 coordinate 28,093, forward strand.
AGTGAACGTGAACATCGCCATCACATCTTGGCATGAATTCATCTATTTTTTTTTTGTTTTAGATACACTTTTAGTAGTATTTTTATTATCATTAATTAAAAGACCCTTTCCACCCCACCCATCTGTCCTTCCTTCCTTCATTTCATCTCATATCATTTACCATATAAAACATGCACGCGCAGAGATCTACACTATTGAATAAACTCTGTCATGTGCAAGAGTGAGGTGAAAATTTATATTATTGTTCTTCCGGCTAAATTATTATGGCAAGTCTATAGTAGTAATAAGTAGTAGTATGAATAGTGCGGCTTTATCGGCACATTTGATCATAAGGAATCGTCGTGCCCATCAAAAAATCGAAATCTTGTTCTGCACGAGGAAGATTATTCCACAATACAGTCCGTTTTCCTTTTTTTTTTTTAAAAAAACGATTCCGCATGGTTAGTTTCTCTCTCTCTCATTCCCTTTTCTTATATTGCCTATTAAAACTAAATTTAGAAAAAGGCGATCTACCTGATATATCTTTGCGCTCTTGCGGCTGGCATGCATCTGAATGAAACATCCAGAAATGACCATTGTTTCCTGCTTGAAGACATCGATGACAAGGAGCAACGACGTGATAACCAATAATGTTGCCACTGCAGGGTAAAATCATGAACTCATTTAGCAACGCGTGTTATTTTTAATTCATGCTCCTGTTTCGCATAATAAAAGAAATTTACCAATCTCGACACGCGACATCACGGATACGACAGTGACACGTTCGTGTAAGATAGTCCTTGTCCATTAACTGGATCCTACAAATATATATACCACAATTTTACCCCAAGCGTTTAGAGAAAAAGTTCTTTTTATTTAAAGATGATGAGGATCCATCACTTACGATGTCGCAGGTATATCAGTACTGTATAGTTCAATCTTGGTGTCAGCCAACAGAATTGCTCGCATCCCGCGGGCGCATACGATGGTCCGACAATGTTTGCATAACAATCGATACACTGGTTTCAGAGGTGCCACGGCGCTGCCACGAACTGCTGAAGTCGGTGGTGTCGTAGTTGATGTGGTAGTAGCACTAGTACGAAGGGTAGTATTGTTATCATTCACTGGAGTTGAAGTTGTTGTTGTTGTTGCTGCTGTGGATGATGCCGGCGCGTTAATGTTATTCGTGCTCATAGAGTACGTAGTAATAATATATTACGAAAAAAAATGATTTTCTTTATAGAACAGTTTGTTATTATTACACAGAAAGAGAGAAAGAGTGAAGGAGTTATACGGAAAGAAAAAAAAAGAAACGAAAAGCAAAAACGTATAAATAATAATAAGAATAATAGTAGTAGTAGTAGTATTGGTGGTGGTGGTGGTGGTGGTGGATAATAACAATAACAACAATATACCTCCGAGCTATCTGTAACAAAACACAACAAAGACTGTGTTATCGTTGTGTTTTGTTGTTGTTGTTGGTGGTGGCGGTGTGTTGTGTATGTTGGGTATAGAACATTACAACGACCAACAACAAAAAATCTCGGACAATTTGAGTTGGTTGGTAGGAACGGGGCAGGGTGGCGGGCGGATATACGAGTGGATGGCTTATGTTCGAGGAGATGTTTATGGGCTTTTTTTTTCTTGGAGCATGACGTTTGAGACGGAGGAGGAGGATGATCATGATAAGGAAAATGTGGAGGAGAGAAGGAATTATTATAGGGGGGGAGGGTAAGCCCGGAATGAACAACACCTCTCCATTATCACCGATGAGACATTTCAAATGTCTCTTTGGAACATGTCGGAAACTTTGCAGTGTGGTCGACAAGCGTGGAAGACGACGCAAATGTCATTACCGAGGCTGGCGTAGTAGGATTGAAACTGCTGGTACTTGCGCGTGTATGGACCCGAGGAGGTGCACTAATAACCAACGTGGAGATTTCCTCTTGAATACTTTTATGATGACGATGATGCCGTCGTCCTCGTCCAATCGCTTTTTCTTCGTCGTCGTCATAGTGTTCATCATCATCATCGTCGTCAACATCATCGATATTTGCATAGCCATGATAACTACTGTTGTTGCTATGGATACGACGACGCTGACTGTTCTTCTTTTTGTTGCCATGGTGATGGTGATGGTCGTCAATCACACTATGTTCGTCACCGTCTTGAACCTCTTGCATTTCTTCCTCTAATTCCTCTTCCTCTTCTTCTTCTTCGTCGTCAATGATTTCTTGCCAGGAGCCGTCTTGTTTCCGTACAGGAAACTGCAAGCCGTCGCCACGCATACGTTGTGGCCAGAACCAAAAAATCGGCTGAGATCCGAGCACGGCACAGATATTGCGAAACAGACCGAGGTTGTAAGGGTATCGAACGCTGGTGATCTTGTCCAGGCTTTTAAACGTCAATGCGGTGCCCTTTTCCCATCCTTCAATCGTCGTCGTGTTGGTCGTCAAGCAGTAGACATGATAGCCGCTCAGAATGCCGACAGTGACAATGGCAGCGGCTGCCAAGATGAGATTGATCGATAGAAATGCCGCTTCTACATTGGATGGAAGTACATTGTGCTACCCACATGCTTATTAATTATTTGTTTGAATATCCCACAATTGCGAGAGAGAGAAAAAAATTGACAACTGAGGAAAACTACTATGCAAAACTTACAGAGTTCATGTCGCTGATTATTTGAGCCAATCTGCAGCTTAACAAGGTGAACAGATAGATGGAGCTGACAAGGACATAGACAATAAAGCGGATAAAGTGGCCATAGTTGGCAAAGCCAACACAGTTGTTGATCCACGGACAATGGTGATCCATTTTTAGCACACAACGATTGCAACTGCTGCAGTGATGCGTTCGTGGTGGTTTGTAGTTGTTGCATGTTTTGCAGTAGCGTGGAGCGTGTGTCGATCGTTTGACTTCGATGCAGATATCTTTTGGATCGGGCATCTGTGTAGTCATGAGTATGTGTATGTTGATAATTTTATAATGACGACAAGCTTACCCAGTTGCCAGGCACGGTCCCTGGATCAGTCAGACACACCAGGGAGTAGTTGATGTAAATCATAACGACACATACGTTGAACGGGATGAGGATGAATAAAGTTGACAGGGTTGCGCCACCTAAAAAGTTCCAGAGCACAAAGATTTGTGAAGTGTATGCGACAAATGTTGTAAGTATCGCCACGCTGCCGACGACGAGCTGTCCGCGTAGCTCTTGCCAAGTCATTGAAAGATAGATTATTAAGGTAGGTTGGAGGTAGTAAAAGAGATCGTCGCCAGTGAGAAAGAAAAGAGAAAGAAGGAAAAGAAGCGTGATAATAGGCTCTCTTTTTGTTTCTGTGAAGTAGAATAAAAATAAGGGGATTCTTGAGAAGGAATTGGGGGAAGCGGGGGGTTGTTGGATGTTTGTGATGTGTGTGGGTGTGTGTGTGTAATGTGTATATATTCTCGTTGACTGGGTAAACAACGTTCGGTTCGGGGGAAGAGGGATCCGGGACCCGATCGTTTGGATATGTAATTTGCTGGGACTACTATGCGCTTTGGTAGAATGGAATGCAATCTATATTGATCGCGTCGAGTACATTGCAAAAGAAGTATGAAGATTAGCCTGTAATAATATGTGCTGTGTTAGTGTGTTTGTGCGCACGGGAGAAGAAGAACGAAAGAAACAAAAGAATATAAGGCGACGTACGTTGTAGTAGAAAAAAAAAGAGAGAGAGAGAGAGCCTGCACACTGCCATGGCTCTTGCCTTATCGAACCACTAAACTCGTGCTCCCGAGCAATGGAGCGGACTGATCTCTCTTCTCTCTGTGTGCACAATTCTTCTTTCTCTCTTTGTGTTACCCGAACTGTTGTCCACCTGGGATATACTTGACTGATACCTTTAACCATATTTATAAACACGTACACGAACACACTTGAACACACGCATACAAAGCACACATAACGTCGGAACAAGCAATAAAAAAATTTCCTCCCAAATGAGTTGGAATGTCCAAGACAGTATTGAAATTGGTCTGTCACACCTCTACGAACATTCACCAGGAGAAGCTTACGAATGCTTCACCTCGGCTTTGAATCTCGAGCCCAACAATGAAGCCGCGCTTCACTACCGTGCTCAAGTCGCCATGCAATTATACGACAAGCGACGCGACACTGCATTGGACGACATTGAAGCCGCCATACGAGCCAATCCATTCAAAGGCGAACTCTACCTCCTCGAAAACGAAATCCTCCTCAGCAAGAACGCATATCCAGAAGCGCTTACGCGACTCAAGAAAGCTCCCTTTAAAATCTTCCACAATGACCCGAAAATCACAGAGATACGCGAATTGTACGAAAGGCAAGAAAGGGCCCAGCTCAACCATGTGGTCAAGATGCCACCCGAAGTGATATACGGAATCTTGATGGCCTTGCCGTTCTCGTCGCGTGTAAAGTGTCTGGCCGTGTCCCGGCAGTGGCGAGAGACGTTCAGCAGGATACCCGACTTGTGGCGTGATCTCGACTATTACTCGGTCTTGCTTGATAAAAGGACTAGGAACTTGACGAATCATTATCATCCTTACACTACGTATAACGATCATGTTCGGACATCGGTGCATCATTCCGAAGGCAGCGTTGCGGCTAGTTTAGACCTGTTTATGCAGTGGGCGGACGTTCGAAAACTCAGAATTCCTTTGACAAACAGTGTCATTGAAAAACTCGTTCAACGACGCCCGGCTTTGACTGAAGTCGGTAAGTATTTTGATTAGCAGTAAAGGTGCTTTATTAGTTACTAATTAACAACAAGGATGAGGAAAAGTAAGGGAGAGAAGGAGAGTATATGCGGTGCATTGATTGGATGTGTGGGGGGATCAGAAGGAGGAAAAAAGGGGAAGATTAATGCGCTAAAATACAAAAAAAAACCTCCATTGTTCTATGATAGCTTTCATGGGTGGCATGACTACTGTCGATCCTCTCGTACTAGAACTGATGATGCGCGAAATTGGATCGACTTGGTGCAAAGTAGAGTTCGATTCTGCTATTAAGCCTTTCGTCTTTTCTCACAGTGCATCCATGTACTGTCCCGAGCTTACTGAGTTGACCGTTCATCAAGGACACTGGCACCACAACATGCCTGCTCCCTTGGCTCGACTACTACGACCCATCCCTAGCCTGACGACGCTCTGTCTATGCCACTGCTACTTTTCCACCATCTTCCCCATCATTTCCCAGTTATGCCCTGGGCTCACCGAGCTGACGGTCGAAGGGAGCGAACAGATCATGTTTATGACGCCGAATTTCTATACCATGCTACGCAGTGCCAAGAATTTGAAACGTTTGACCTTGCGAGACAAATTTGCAACCGGTGCGGCCAACTTGACGCCGTTTGTACGCGATCATCAAGTCGAGTACCTCGACATCAATGACTTTCCCGTCACCCGAGTAGGCATGTTGGCGTTGGTGGATGCTATACAACAAAAGCAGGAACGGGAAAAATATCTCGCTGATGGTAGCGATACTGTCACCAAGATGGTGTTGAAATGCTATGATCGACAGTTTGTGCTGGATCGACCAGAGACTTTGGCAGAACTCAAGCACACGATCGACGAAAAGCAGCCATCAACAGTACGTGTGGTGGTTTACGATTCGGCCGAAGAAGAAGCAGAGGAAAGGGAGGAGGATGAGGATGAGGATGATGATTATCAATATGACTTAATGAGAAGTCAGCTGTATGCTCTATTTAATGAGGAGTTTCACAACAATTACGATCCTTCTTTTGATTTTTATTGAAAGAAAAAGCATAGCCTACCATTCATCGTTTTACCCGACTTGACCACTTTGTATATTCACCATCTCTCATTCTTCTTACTTATCTATCTTTTTTTTTACACCATGTATCCTCTAATCATCCACTTTTTTTCTGGTCTGTCTATCTTCTGATTGCCACCCCCTGCTTCTTTTCAAAAAAGAGGTTTTTGTTGTTGCTACCGTCAATGACGAGCTTATAGTTGTATAAACTTGCTGTAAATAGTGAAAAACTTCTCTTATCATCCATATTTGTTGCATATACATACGTTGTTTACCCACAATGCTTGCATCTATATTTGCACATACATAGCATACACACATGCTGCAGCACATCATCATCCATCATCTCACTTAAAAATAGATCCGTATGATATCACGCACATGTTTTTTTTTATATCTTCTTGGTACATTTACAAAGTACGCAGCTAAATAAACATACTTAATAAAGATGTGCATATGATATACTGAGCTAAATATACTCTATTTTTACTGCAGTATTCACCTTGCAGGATAACAGCTGTTTTATTAATACAGCTTCTTCAATTGTATCAATACGTTATCATATGCGGGTCCATGGTAAGAGAGTTTCGCATTATGTCCACCGAAAAGTATTGCAATCCCCCGGTTGTTGCTGCTGTCACGTAGTAGTAGTAGTAATACTAAACGAAGTAGCCTCCGATGATGATGGCAGGTCGAGTCCGTGATGGTTTTCCAATAACGAAATCGAAGCTGCTGAAAATACGTATTTTAACAAGCGTTCGACCTAAATCCTATTATCATAGAAACCTGAAATTAATCAACAACCCCTTCAAATGAGGGCAGCAACGGAGAATTTCTTCCAATTACTGAGCGTTGATATGCATTAAGTAGGAGCGCGTGCTGAGATCAATGAGTAGTGACAGAGCGTCTGCAAGAATGTCAAGATTGTTCAAAGGTCTTTCTCCTTCTCTTTCCAGAGAGTTATTGTTGTTGTTGTTGTTGTTGATAATAGCAGTGAAGTAGTGATACATTTCTTCTTCTCGCTGCTGTTCGTCTTTATGCACTATCCCACATATCAATTCGAAGCGTACTCTCGACCGGAAAATTCAATTCCGGTTGCCCCCAGCGCTGTTTCGAACATTCGCGCCTGTGTTGTATTTTGTAGTGAACACTGCTTTGTGATGCTTCGGTCAAACATCAGTCATCAGTACAGTTCGCCATCTGGAATGGACCCGAGTGCACCGAATCGCATAAATCCTCTATACAGTCAAATACTGTTGCTGTTGTTATTGTTATCCCAAAAAACCCCAAATCATCCACCATCTTTAAAATATAAACTTCAGTATGTGGGTAGCTGAGTATATTTTTTGCTATTAAAAGAAGTACATCAATGTAAAAGGAACCTGTCGTGTTTATGCTGTAGTCATAGTTACCGCGGCGACGGTGTGAAAGTCTTGACTTTGCTCTTTGTGACATCAGTAAGTCATTACAGTCAGTCATTTGTTGATTTATGACATATTAGCATGTTTTGTAATGGTATACTGTTGGAGGTCAGCGTTTTAAACAATGGCGAGAGATAGAGAGAGAGTGAGAGAGAGAGAGAAAGCTATGTAGAGAAAGAAGCAACATCTGAAACGGAGAAAGATGTTTTGTATGTTCAATAATACCCAGACTATGATGTTACTTTATACCATGAAGAAATTCGGTGGGCCTTCTTCCAGTCATTAAATCCTCTTCCGTAACGTCCCAAATGCTACATACTGAGCTGTATATAATTTGTATGAATCATCCAAAGTACGTAACTTGGGCACGCAGTATTGACGCTGCTTTTTGTATGCATGCTGCATTTCAACACCTACAAGTGATCAGTGCTGTGATCGATATGTTGAAAATGTGTAAATTACCCAGTGTAACTGTGTGCAAGAAAAAAGTGCTAGATCTGACTAGATTGGCTAGCAAAGCAGAGTTGTATCATGCTCTTTGTTTGCATATACTTCGACCGCCCTTCCTGTCATTTCATCTAATAACGTCCCAAACAGAAATCAATTAAAATATTGGCCGGACAAGTCAAAAGAAAAGGTCAAGCAGGTTTGTAAATGTTTAATTTTTCTTTGTGCTAATAACTTTGCTTTGTATAGTCACGATCAACATCACTGATCTTTGGACAATTTTTCACCTTCACCGTGGTGAACTTTGCACTTTTCATATTTGCAAGAAGATGATTAACTCCCTCTGCGGACACCTTGTTTAGCTTTTCGAGGGAAACCCACTCCAAATTTTTTGAGCCACAGAGCTCGGCCAAGACGTCGTCAGTAACCGTGTCCGTGTCAACCAGCCTTGCATGCCTGAGCTGGTTGCCCAATTTACTGATAAAATGCCGGATACCGTAGGTGGTCATACCCTTGCATCGTAGCTCAAAGCTGCAAAGAGTTCTTATTTCTGCTAACATGTAAAACACATCGTCGTCCAAGTCGGCAATCTGGAACAATCTGATATGTTCCAGTGATGGTTTCTGTCCAGTCGCGGAGCGTTCTGCTAATTGCTGGAATAGGACAAGAAGAAGATCGGAACGTGTTGTTTCTGTACGAATATGGCTCAAGCGAAGCTGGACAAGCGAAGGGAAATTGTCAATATTTCGAGTAAATCCTTCAAGGTCATGTATGTTTACTGCGGACAGCACTGTAAGCTTTGGTACATAACGAAGTATTTCGAGTATTGAGTCCTGGGCATAAGAGAGCAACCACGTCGTGACCGTCGTCAGATTTGGGAAGCTCAAGTCTGGATAAGTCGTACGGAGCTCCTCGGCTTCGCCGTAAATGTTGACTGTTGGATTTGGAGCAACATTGAGACTAAGATCTGTCAAAGTGGCACGATGCTTGTATAAGATTGGTATAATGCTTGAGATTGGTGCTCTCATATTTATATCTCTATTATCCATTTGCAGCACTCGTAAACCTGGCTGCTTGTCGTTGGTGAATCTGACGATGTCGCGCAAGTTTCGTGTTGGTTTTCCGGGATTGTAGCCAAAAATCTGCAAGTTTGGCGCTTGTTTGACGACTGTATCGAGAATCGACGGTACACACCCGTGTAGCACAAGGCGTTGTATTCGCTGGCAACGGCGCAGTATGTACTGAATATCATCGCCATCCAGTTTAGGTGACTTTATAACCAAATTTCTAAGGAGATGATCGCTATTCAGACTTGATATGTACTTCGCAAGCTTGAAAGTCGTGTAAGATAACGTCGTATACGTTAAACTAACTACACTGCTGCATGCTGAAAGGATTTCCACCACTGTTACTGGATTTTTATTGCTACCCATGTCAAGATCGAGGCATGTTAGCGTGTTTCTTGCTCCGTAAAATGCTCTCGGTAGGAAAGAGATATTTTGTCGTATAGCATCAGCTGCGTTAGCTATATGATGATAGTCACAAATGACAGGTTAGTTTTTCTGCCAAATAAAAGCGAAATGAAGACTAGTGTAACGATCTTACAGGTTACTTTAAGATAATGAAGTCTTTCAAAATGACCATCCCTTAAACAATTCAAGTAGGCAGCAAAAGCTTGGGTATCGCTGATATCGATAATCAGATGCTCGGTCTGATAGCCGAAATGGGATGATGCAGTGGCGAGCTGACTGTCGTTGCTGTGGGCCGTGAAGTGTTTCCATGTGTGCGTATTGCATTCCAGCGTAATTTGGCGCCATGTGTCGGAGACTAGTAAACATGTCATTTTTGTGTCCAAGGGTAGCAGCGAAATAATATCGTACGCGCAATCAGATGGAAGCCTTCTGATAAAGTCGACGCCTTTCCTTTGGATTGCAATTGCTTCGGCCTTCTCAGCTTCAAGCTTCTGGTGTCCGTCTGATTGGTCGGGCCCGACGTTCTGTAATCCCTGATCGTATGCCTCAATAGCTCGTTTTTGGTAACCGAACGCGGAGAAAATGCGGGCTTGCTGAAGATATCCGGTTGCTAGCTCTGGTGCGATTCGAGTTATTTTCAGGGCATCGTCGCTAGCTGCTTGGTGTTGACATTGCAAAAATTGCGCTTTTGCGCGAATGGCGAGAAGAGCAAGTAATTGTGACTGGAAGATTTGGTCGATGGCAACTGTGGTATCATGGACAGCTTGCTGGTAGTCTTGAATTTGAATGGATGTATTACATTGCTGAATAAACTGCTTAAAAAGGCCAGCATCGAAAAAGGGAAGCGGAGGTGACGATGTATTCATCGCTGCTGTGAAATGTTATTTTCTTCAATTGACCTGAAAAGAAGTCATGTACGCGTATGCATTTGCAGACTTTGCTGGAAAAATGGCGCAGATAATAGGGCGTTTGTTACAGCTATAAAGACTAGCCATTTTCCTTTTTCGTCTTGCATATACGCAAACAATAACAGAGTAAGCTGTGCTTGCATGTATCATGTATATCTTTGTTTCATGGTAATTTTGTGATCAAGTTCATCATTGATAAGCAGTGGCATCACCATGCTAGACATCATATTAACCTTTTAATTGTGTAGTTGCCGACGCTAAATAAATTCCCCATCCAAAGTTGAAAGAAGAACTTGGCGGTTCGAAGGAGCTCAGCTTATAATGTTGCACTGACATCTGCAAGTGTTGGTACACAACAGGTATCTTTCCATGAGATTAATAAAGACGTTTGGCGTTGGTACGTGTAAATTCTGCGTTTTCTTTTTCGGCTCAACTATAATCTTACAACATGTGTAAGTAAAGATAATGTCATAAAAAAGATTCCCTAAGGAGTACACGGCCAACAGTAAATACTGTATTCTTTAGCTATGTAGCAGACTTTAACATAGGTTCCCGTCCCAAAGATGTAATGGTACGCTACGGGTAAGTAGCACACTTTAAGGATATGATCTTCAGTTGTATTTTGCGGCAGGGGACGTCAGTTAGCGAGTGGATTCCAGTAACGCCATCCAATTGAAGAACAATATTACCAAAATGTTCCTTAAAAATCAAAATAAATGATCAGGGCGATGGGTTAGGTAAGGTTAGTTGTTAGAAAATAGATTACGTGTACAAGCTTTAGATATTTCTGACGCTCGATCAACATCGTCACTTCTGTACATAGGCCTTTGCTTGTTCTGATGATAGTCGTGATAGTGAATGGCTCGTTCTCCCACAAGATGACACAGGAGATATAATGGGCTGTCAAGTCTGCTTTGATATTCCATTCCGTCTCCATCGTGTTGCCACTGACTGCTTCCTCTCACCCCATCCTAACAATCTCAATTATGCCACTTCTTTTTTGAGGACCGGAGACAGATCCTAAATGACTCATAATATTCTATAATAGCTCTGGTACCTTTAAAAATCCCATCTTGATCCGTCATGCCGTGATCGAACTGAATCTGTAAATTATACTTTCCTCTAATATGATCCAAGGATAGCTTGCTCGATTCTTCCTGCATGTATATACTCAAAATCTGTCTATAGTTAATAGTACATACTCCTGGTATTATGTACGATGAAGATTATTGCGGTGTCACTTTTGGTGGAAGATACTGACGAAAGCCACAACTGGCGGGCTGTGTAGAATCGCATTTCGTATTTGCGAAGCCCTCATATTTGTGTACACATCTATCACAGAAAACGGTTTGGCAATATTGACACAAACTTTTTGTTGCATGCCATCTTTATAAGCCTCCTCCATTACACAGCACTTATTTTCTATGTGGTTACATACACACCAGTTTTTCTCTTGTAATTGTCGATTCGCGTGTATCCCTACGCCATGCATCTAGAGTCTGTTACCTTATCCTCAATATGTATACGGAGCCCAGGCGTGCAGTGTAACATATAATCTAACGCGCTCTACGGTTGCATAAGCCATGCCCAATTCTTGGAACCGAAAAGCACAAGCATATGCATTTGATAACTTGTCAAAGCGCAGGATAAATATCTGAGTAGGGCTGTGTTGCCCAATTATGAAATTCTTCAGTAACTATGCCAATCAAAGCTTATTTTAGTATGTCTGGGTAGCACAACCAATAGAAAAAGCTGCATGAAACTCTTCGGCGTTTGTAACGTCCTTTCTCGCCTCTTTCTCTACTGTTTTGACACGGTCGTGGTCTTGTCCTTATTCTTTATCCTTTAACTCATCGCATAAGCTCATTTTAAATTGGCACAGCCTTGAGGTCAAAAAATTCCTCCAAATCACAAAGCGGGCAGACCTAAAAAAAAGGGAAGAAAACGTGGATTCTCGTCAGTCTCTAGACTGTCTTTCAGCAGACAAGGAGAAGAATATACCGATACTTCAACCAGCAGCAATTGTCTCTGACAATGGGGGCAGACAGTATAACAGAAAGCGCTTCATCTCCAGTCGGTGTCTGATAAAGATAGTTATGAAGCTCAAGCTGCTTCAGCGTACCAATGTCAGTACGATGAACGAGCGATCACATCCATAAAGTTATTTTTCTTTGACAGAAATGGCTTTTGCATCTGCGCTTGTACTGAAGATATGGCTGAAATTGTGGATGAATTTGGAGACTGGAGACAGTGGCGATGACGGAGGCAGCAAAAATGAAGTTGAAAATAGCGATCGAAATGCTTTGCAGAATGGTAAGAGACAAGAACATTTTGTGCGGACGGTGATCGATGAATCCACTAATGCTGATTAATAAAGTAACGCTTGCTCGATGTTTATATTGCATCATTACACTAATAGCGTATAGCGATCTTGAAATAATGGAGAATTTAAGAAATGATGTACTAGACAAATACTTCAGACAGCTGCAAGCACGGATTGTAGCTCAAAGGTGCTCTAAAGAATACAATGGGGGAGCGTTCTGGGTGCTGCCGCCTGATCCATTCTTTGCTGTTATCAAAATGTTCGAGTCCGAGACCGCTGTACTATCCTCGTGTATTCCTTTGGATGCCGCGTCTCTTGACCAAAGTCATTGCAAGTCTAAAATGCCAGAGCTGTCAATCTCGCCTTAATTACAAATGAACCACAACGCGTTGCAGAAAAGTACTGGTACATAGGAGGTTTCACTATAATATATACTGCAGGCTATGCATAATAACTCAGCTACTGATTTTTTATTGCTACTGGGATTTCTTGATGCTGTGACGAGAGGGTGAAGACCGTGCTATCCTTTGGGACGTCATAAATATTAACCATAACCAGGGCAAACTAAATTATGGCACATACTCATGGTGCTGTTCAAGTAGCATGTAGCAGAGAATACAATTTACGAATGGAGAATATGATAGCAGTCCCTTATTGATGAGAAAACTTCCACATAATATATACTTCAAGCTTTTATTTACATGAAGACCATTTGTATGATACCGCTATATATATATATATATATATATATATATATATCTGAATAATTACGATTCCTGCTACTGCTTTGTTTTGTCATAGACAATTTCCAGATGTCGATGCTCGTTTTGAACGCGTTTCAATAAAGAAACCTGTTCATCGTCCAATGACCCTGTAATTCGCAAAGATTGCAGCGCTGAAAGTGCAGTGATGGCATTTATAGATTCTGTATCGATCGCCGAACCACATTGGTGGAGCTCCACTCGACGTAACAATGTTGTTCTTTCTTGCTTTGTAGCCTTATGGAAGAATTCGGCTAGCTCCTCTTGGCTCACGTCACGACATAGAGGATGCTTCCAACCTTGGAAAACAAAGTGCTCAAGATGTGGTAACATGATAGGACTAGCCAGCACTTGCCAGCATTGTTGATTTATCGGCAAGTCCCATATCAACGTACGAATTGATGGAGGACAATGCCAGACAATCTCTTCTATCAGTTCGGTAAGTGTTTCAATTGACATCTGCCGTACACAGGTGCTTAGATGAAGTGTCTCGAGATTTTGTCCAAACTGATCGAGCGCAGCATTAACATCGTACGCTAGTGTGTGGCTCGTGTCAATCTGGATTGTGAGATGTCGCAATGAACCTTTTACATTACTTGTTTTGCCGTAGCTGAAGGTGACAGGCGGAGAAGGAGGTGGCGATACTGGTGCTGCTACTATCCATAGTGATTGTTTTGTTGTTGTTGTTGTTGTTGGTAGTTGTAGTACTGGTAATTCTCGAGAGCTATTGTAGTCATCGTGTTCAATCGAGAGCAATACAAGGCTCGGTGGACATGCCTGGAGGATACGCAATGTACTTCCTTCTTCGTAGCTCCTCGGGTCGATCAACAGTTCTTGAAGGTAAGGGCAACAGCGTAAAATCTCCACTAATGACTGCACGTTGATCCAATTCTTCATGAGTGAGCTTTGCACAGGGATTGGACGAAGTTCGAGACGGGTCAACCGTAAATTCTTGAGGAAGTCGAGGTTTTTAAGCGGACTGAGCAAAGAGCTGAGATGTCTGCTTTTTTGCGTGTGCGTGACATTGGATAATTTAGGATTGAGCTGCGTGATGTTGACATTCTTCAGACATAAACGGCTCAATTTCTTGCATTTCGATAATGACCGTAAAAGATCAATGGTATCGTCGCCGCACGGCTTATTGCAGATGGCCACATCCCGTAGGGTGGTTGCATTAGAGTCGATCACTTTGAGTATCCAATCCATTGGCCCAGAAAGAACTATTCAATAAAAGTATGCATGCACATTAATCAGTATAAAAGACGTAGACACAAGTATGCACAAGCACCCAACTGCATATTGTACCTGTACGCGCCAATTCACATGTTCCTGTTTCCATTATTTCCTTTAAGCCATTATTCGCTGTCATGGTAGACGAAACAGAAAGTGCCAGCTCGTGATGAAAAAGCCCTGCTTCAAGCATGGATTCCTGTTCTGCCTTCCATCCAAATTTCTTTGCAAACAGACGTTTTTGACGCTTCCAAATGTCATCACTCATGAGGATCGCGCGCCATCTGCGACTGACACGCGTATATCGAACAAATTCCGTGAAACCGTCTTGCAGAGCTTCTTCAAACACTTGACATATAAGCTCGTAAGATAAAACGTTCGTGAAATCCTGTCGAAACCCAGTGCTCGAAAAGTCTTGTCGTCGTTCTTTTTCCTCCTTTTGCCGCTTTTGTATCTGTAGTTGTTTCGTTGCATGAGTAAAGATACCGACAAAGTCCGGTATATTTCGATAAGGTTCCACGTTACGCTTTGCTGCTTCGTAATCTCCCTTTTGCAAATGAGCAATGGCGGCATTGTAATATGCTCGATCGTAGGTGGCATCGAGATTCATCATTTGTTGAGCAGTTTGAAGCGCGTTGTCGTAATCGTAGCGAGCCAGTTGACGTTGAGCTTCTTTGTCCAATGCAATGAGCTGTAAACGGTTCGTGGTCATTCTGCGTTGCGGTCTGCGGTATAGGGATATTTCATGAGAAAGAGAGAGAGAGAGAGAGAGAGAGCTAGGCTGATAAAAGAAAGAGGCCTTTTATATATTTATCCTCATCAAAAGAAGGAGGGGCCAATGTAACAGCATACCAGGAAATTTTGCTGCGACACCCCATAAGCTCTAGCAAAGTGCGGATCTATGATAGGACTAGGATGGTTGCCATGGCAACCGTATACCATTTTAGCACTGCTCGTCACTCCAGCCGCAACATGTAGCATGTTTTTGTAGACCACCCCAGTCATTTTAGCTTACCCCTTAAGATGACCTTCTTTAGTACTATAATCCTTGTTTATCGCAGATAGAATCATACTATCCATCAACTTTCTTTATAGATAATTGTATGCGCGGTATAGATTTCTGATGATTAAATGGTTTAATAATGTAAGGCTTTACAGAGAGAAAGTGAGAGAAGGAAAATGTTATAATGACTGTATGATCCATACAAGTTACACAATGATGTTCATTTCTGCCACCAGTATTGTACTTAGCATAATGTTAACATTGAGTCATGGTATGGCTTATGTACTAACAAAGCCAATAAAAATGATTAATGGCTATGCAATAAACAACGTACTAGGTTGCTAGTGCTCTCGTTGCGCAAGCCAGTTGTCGAATTCTTCTTGGCGCTCAGCACGTCGTTGCTCATTCACTTGTCGCCACTGATCAAATTCTCTTTCACCTTTGGCATGGCGTGTATCAACCCAATCCTTGAACTCTTCTTGACGTTTGGCACGGATGCGTTCTTGTTCTTGTCGCCACTTTTCAAATTCTTCCTCCCCTTTGCGATGTCGACTTTCAACCCACTCGTGGAACTCTTTTTGTCGCACCGCACGCCGATCTTCTTGTTCTTGTCTCCATTGATCAAACTCGTTGGCCCGTTCCTCTCGCTTTTCCTCGCATCGATCTCGCCATTGGTCAAATTCTTTGTCTTTACTTTTCTGTCGTTTCTGTTGCTCGTCGTGCCATTTACGGTTTTCTTCCTCAAAGCGGGCCCATTCTTTGTTTCGCTTGCTATCGTCGGAGGACATGTTTGATCGAGCAATATTAGGATGTAGAGGCAAAAAGGACAATGAAATTTAATATCTCTATTAATCTGGAACTGTCCTATATATAAAGGGCATAAGATCTGTCAGCAGTTTTAGTAATTATTACATCATCATGCGGGAGTTGGATCTGCGATATTCTAAACCATCAAATGGGTTAAAAATTACAGCAACTGCCTCGTTTTTATGTGATAAAAGAAGACACTTTTGTCCTGCCTCTGCGTCATGGCTAGAGGTTCCAAAACCAAGCGTATCTACATAGAACTCTGAGAGCACTGAATTGGTGACGTAAGGAATGCAATATATATGAGAAAAGAAACGATGAACCCCGCATGAGTGGATGTTATGATGTCAAGCGCGTTTAAGAGGGGAGGGGCTGTCACCATTTTGTTTACTAATGCGACAATGTTATCCAGGTACTACATTGGCTTTGTACTCGGTAGATTGTAGACAAAAAAGTGAAAATAACAACAGCTGACTAGGATGGTGATGTTGCTGTTGAGTGTTATGACGACTATTGTTGAATACTGCATATGCATTCAACCTGTGATTTTTAGTCGCTGCGTATTACTTGAATGAATGCTCCCATTTGTCATGATGACAAGGCTATGATAGAAAGTGTCGTTGTCAGGCTACATACCACATGTATGACATCTTTACCATTGACGTTGAAAGACAATTTTATACTGTATTATTGACAATAAGCTAGATATAGGCATATATAAATCACAACACTGATATCATAACAATATCATTGTTACAGTATACTATATAATATGTAAACATTGTCGCCGTAAAAAAAAGGCAGACTCAATATGATCCGCTGCTTATTTTTTTTTATATACAGATATGATAGTGCAGCATAGAAAAATGTGATTTTCGTTAATGCGAGGATATGTAAAAGTAGTAAGAATAAAAGACGGGGATACAACACACTGTACATGATGCATTGCTTTCTCTCTCTTTTATCTGAAATTTTTAACTTCTTCAAGAGAGGTATACAAGAATCAAGCGAGAGACATGTCGACGACAAAGAGGACACTCGTTTCCGTTGTAGGCGCGTTGCTGTTGTGTTTGTTGATTTCCGGTAAACATAGAGAGTAATATGGCATCGATCAAAGAGTTAGTACTTTCGTCAATGATACACAAATGCTGTTGATGTATATGAAACAGCAAGAACCACTCCTCCTATCATCCATTTACTTTTTCACCACAAGGCATGCAGCATGCTAAATGACCGCAATCCAGAAACAGACAATTCTTTGGGGCATTGCAGCAAAATGGACATTGCAAAGTGTCGTCATTGGAGACGGAGCCACTGTGGTCGTTGTTGCGGCGCTCTTCTTCTTCTGCCAGCTCTTTTTTGCGTTTTTCAACCAATCGATTCACCTGGGGCACGAGCTCAACAAAGTCATGCTCTTTCAGTTGACTGGCATAGTCGGCAACAAGAATACTTTCAAGGGCTGATCGGGGAAGGTTCTTTGTATTGAGGCAAAGATTGACGATGCCATCCAGTGAATGTTCGGATCCTTGTTGACGTCCAACAGAAGTAACAGGGCCAGGAGGAAGCGCAAGTTGTTCGGAAGAAGGATCGTCATGCTGCCGTATAGTAGCCCCGTTATTGCTATCCATGCTTGCAAGACTCATCCGTGCCAAATCTTCGCTTACTTGTGATTCTGTCCGTGATGTTCTTTCGTTGCTGTCATCGTTGCTATGACCAGAGGAGGAGCTGCTTGGCAATTCTTCTCGTTCAATTATTAGCATGGGTCGTCGCGAACGAAGGATACACGATGACGGCAGAATTTGCTGATTCTCTGCTCGTGGTTGTCGAGATGTTACTGCTGGTGATGTTACCTGCTCTTCTCGTATTGTACCATTGATAAACCATGGTCGTGTCCTGCGCGGGACGAGTGCTGCTGGCAGATGATCCGACAAAGATGGGTGTACGGTTCTGGGTCTCTGTCCTCTGCGTATAGGGGAATCTGAGTGCTCCATAGTATGTAGTGGCTAAAGGCGATATCAAGCAGTATCCAGTGGCGGAAGTAGTGGTAGTCTGCGTCCAACTCTTTACAGGAGAAATGGGAAAAGAAAGATAGATAAATGAGGAATGAACTATGGTATAGTCAAAATAAAAAAGATTTGATACGCGCCGCAAACATGCGCAAGTGCTGTTGTATAGTAAACAAGTACATGTGACCTACTTGTTGTCATAGTAGAGACCTGATGTTCTGGCTTTTGACATCCAGCTCTTGGTGTGTCAAGCGACCTTGTGCTTTTTGTTGCTGGTTTCCATTAGCCCAAAAAGATGGGTTAGTGTCCAATCAACGTGCATGAATGAAACGGAAGAGAGAGAGAGAGAGAGGGCGCTACGCCGGGTATAATGCACGCGCCGTATATGTGTATGCTCAGACAAGCCAGCGGCTCCCTAATTATTCTTCACAATCACCACCATGGTTGGGCAGTACAAGTTCACTTCTTTCTTTTCACCAAATCAATCCATGGGCATAATCGATCGCGGGTGCAGGAGTCATGCCATCCTCTACTCGGCCGCGATTGTTCTTCGGCTAGCAATATTCAGTTTTCCGTCTGTAGCCGATACGTTATTACAACGCGTGGAATTCGCGACACCGGTAACAAGCTATAAGCGACGTAAGTTTATCAGCCAAGCGCATACACACGCAGTTAGCATAAAACCAACCACAACGTTTATTTTCTTTTGGAATCGCTAATTATATTACAATAGTAACCGAAGGCGTATACTTATATGACAGCAATGTACCACCATACGATGGCGGTCTATTTCATCAGGTAGCGAGATTGAGAGACGGGGATCTGGTGACAGGCACTGGTTAATACTTTATACTTACAAGAACAACGCGTGTAATTGTCAAACAGGCACCGTTACTGCTCAGCATATTTTCTTTTTTGACGAGTATTCCAAACTATTACACCATCCCGCTTTTGTACAGCTTCATAGATATCACCATCGCTCACTGTCTATACCGAATCAAACAAACGAAACCTCAACCCACGCCGTTATCCAATGAAACCAATGCCACTACCAACAACAACAACGGCAACACCCTCCAACCGCATCTAGTCGCTGCTTTGTACCTGTTTAATCCTTTTACTGTACTTTCATGTGTATCACGATCATCAATTATCTTTTCAAACTTGAGTATCGTCATGGCAATATTATGTGCTCAACGAGGTAAACATGATTTTTCGGGAGCTGGTATCGAGACTTGTTGCTCTGGAGGGAATGGATCACATACGGAGGCAAGAAAGATGGATTGTAATTATTGATGTTGGTGTGTGTGTGTGTGTGTGTGCCTTCATTTTAGATCGTCGCGCCATGGCTATGGGTTGGATTGCTTTTGCCACTTACCTTGGGTTATATCCTGCCATGCTAGTTCCACCGCTTGTATTGATGCAACCATCATCCAAGGTACGGAGGAGAATGTTCCTTTTCGAGTAAAAAAAGAAGCGTCTATCGTGGATCTAAGAAATGATACAATAAATAGTCTCTAGGTATGGTAACCACATTTATCGCCAGTCTTGCCGGCTTACTCGGGCTATCGCGATGGTTGGTAGGATCGTGGGACTTTATCAAGGCAACTTATGGCGTCATGTAAGCGAACAATTAGCTATATACAAAATGATCTAGTACTGCTGGGATATTGATATGTGTATGCATCGATGAAGTCTCTTTCTCTCAGATCTCACACCCAACTCGGGCATGTTCTGGTACTTTTTCATTGAAATCTTTGATCAGTTCCGATCGTTTTTCATGGTTGTTTTCCAATTCCATGCGTTCATTTTTGTCGCGCCACTGTGTATCAAATTACGGTATGATGACTTTCGGGAGGATTGTAGCGTTTCAAACAAGTGGTAGATGTCAAATAAGCTGATTCCCTTTCTCTACGATAGGCATCAACCACTTTTCATAGTGACCGTATTGTGTGGCATCATGTCAGTATTCAAGAGTTATCCAGCTGTTGGCGATGCTGCATTGTTTCTCGGGTTATTGCCACTTCACGATGAACTGTTTACATGTAAGCAGCGCATTCTTCCCACACCCACCTTATCGGCCTATGCAATACTAAACCTCGTGCGTGTGTATTTTCATGCAGACTTTAGATACGGTTTCCTCGTCACCAACATTTACCTCTATTCATCGGTGTTGGCGCCCATCTTTTGGCATCTTTGGCTGTATGCAGGCAGTGGCAACGCCAACTTCTTTTATGCCATCACTCTAGTATACAACCTGGGATCTGTCCTGTTGCTAATTGATATGATTTACTCTTCTTTGCGACGTGACTTTGATATTGAACATCCCAATGCCATAGGAAAACATGTTGTGCAAAAATGATAAAACATATAACAATAAATATTTAAAACTACAAATAAAACGGAAAAAGAAGTCTTTTTTGGTGGGGTAAGGGAAGAATGAGATGGGGGGAGGGTGGCTATACATATAATCGAGGGGGAAAAGATGATCTAGGAAAGAGAGAAAGAGAGAGAGAGGGAAGGGGTAGATAGATATGTAGATATGATATTTAGGGGCTTGTGCGAGTTAAAGAGTGTGAGGGGAAAGAATAATAGAGCATGCGTATTTGAGAACTTTTTCTTTAAGCAGAAACAGCCTTGTGCTGATTCACTTGGATGGTATGGACCTTGTCGAGAAGCAAAACCGACTTGTTGAACACACCATCAAAGTATACAATCGTCTCTTGCGACAGAGCAGCCTTGGCTTCCATCTCTCCACGCTTCTTTTCCTTGCTTTCAATAGCACGGACGAGTCTGTTCTGGATCTCCCACCCTTCGACGCGCATCACCTTGCGAGCCTCACGGCCAATACGGCTGCTCTGGCCTTCAACATAAGCCTGTTCACGGACAGCTTCGGTAAACTTGCGGATCAACTTGCGCTTGACAGCATAGCGCATGTCGGAGATGACGTAGACAAGCATACCAACACTGGCAATGCCTACTACAGGCACGGCAATCTGACGCATGTTGCGATGGCCCACAGCGTTCGATACGCTCCAAAAGTTGGACAGCGCATCCTTGATGCCCATCAACCGGCCGCCGACCATGGCAACGGCACCCAATGATAAGGCACAGCCTGACATTTTATCATCTAGTGCGAGAGAAAAGTCGAAAAAGTCGGTCGCCTCGACGGCGATTTGAACACGACGATCGCGGCGCTTGAGACACATCTTGTCAACGTTAGCAGCGCGTGGGTAGTTGCCGAGATGTTCAGTGCCCATATCATGCACACGATCAATGCATTGGCTTGTGCTTTCGCGTGCTTCGTCTTCGGCTTGACGGACCTGCTTGAGCAAGGCTTGGGATAGCGAGTCAGCAATATCCTGTGCGTATTGCCAAACCAAAAAGACACCGGGGTACTCGATCGAATCGGCTGTGGATGAAATGCCTTCGACGGCAGTGTTGAGAGCATCACGCGTATGCTTTTGAATACCCAAGACTGTCATTTCAGCAACACGCTCGACGTGATGGAGCAAACGGTCGCGCACCTTCAAAAGACCTTGGTAGGCAGGCAGATCCTTCTCGAGCTCGAACTGGGCTTGTTCGTGTTCTTCTTGAGCAAGGGTCTTGTTGGCCTCAGCCAAGGCATTGACATCACCAAGCAAGTTGACGAGATAGTGCTTGGCAGGCGAAAGTTTGGATTTGGTACGGTTCTCAAGGACAAAGGCACGAAGACGTTGCTCCAATCGGGCAAATTCGGGAGCATCCAGCTTGCTCGATCCGCCAGGCTGCAAGTCGACATCGCCTGCGCTGACAAAGTGAACTAAATCATCGGCATCCGCATAGGTGGCAGGGGACAGTTGACGGATCTGGTCAAGAATCAAGCGTTTGCAGCGCTCCTTGTCACGGATCGAGTCAAATCGGTTCACAACAATGAAGATGTGGGTCTTTTCATTTGCTGCGTTCCACAGGAATTCCTTGCCCTAATACAATGTGTGACATGAGTCATTCGATTCTATTGCAACACCAACAAATTTTTTTTCCCCTTCAGAGTGCGCTTACTAGGCCACTGAGCTCAATAACCCACACAAGAAGAACCCTGACCCGGAAGTTATTGTTTTACTACGTACCGACAAAGTGAAATGATTCTCAGCGCTGACCACAAATACAACGACATCAATCTCCTCCTGGCGTGCAAACACAGCAGTGGTCTTGATTGAGTCCGTGTTTAAACCAGGCGAGTCGATCAGAGCAATATCGACAACGCCGTTATGGAGCAGACTTTCTTGTGTGGTGCGAGCATCGCTGGTATAGATTTTGAGCATCTTGTACTTGTCGCCTTCGTCGGCAACGACCTTGAACATGTGTCGCATCTCCACCTCGTGGTAAGTGCTGGGGTCCAAGCGGTTGTACTTGTTGGCATCGGGAATGGCGTGGATGGCTTCTACTCCGTCGTTCAGCATGGCATCCAGAACTTCGCAAAACATGCTCGTGCACGGTTGCTGATCGGCGGGCAAGATTTCACGTTTCAACAGTGCGTTCACAAAGGTACTTTTACCGGCATTCAAATCGCCAGTGACAAGCACCTTGGATGAGGTATCGGCAACGCGGGTGCGAAGATTGTCAAGGTGGCGTAAGCATTGCTGAAGCCGGTCATCCAGTAAGTTTGCAATCGACTGCGTCTCGAGCGCTGTCAAATCCGTCGAGGCGTGACCCATCTTCAAATCCAGATTGAGAATACTGAGTTCTTTGGCAATATCGCTGGTCAACAATCGATGCTGCTCTAACTGACGGGCAAAGGGCGTAGCTGATTCTTCCAAAGAGTGAATGGACGAGCGGCGCAATGCTTCCATGACCGAGGATGATGATGTTGTGGGCTCTTCAGGTTGCGATGCTGTTTCCAGCTCTTGTTGTTGAACAGGTGGAACCATCATCGTCTGTGAACGTTGGGGCATAGGACGGTCATTAGAGCGTTGTTTAATCATGGATGCTGGGTAACGGATAGGAAAGTGCTCCTTGTTGGACAACTGAAGGTCTTCACAGATACCCATGACAGAGGTAATGTGTCCCAAGAGTCGTTGGCAGCTATCGTGGTACATTCGTTGTTCCTGAGCCGCATTCAAACGATGCTGTTGAGTGCGTGCAATTTTCGTCGATGTAGTGGGCGAAGGGCATACCGACGACGAAGGTGAAAGTGTGGTGCTCCCAAACAATGACGTGCGATCAGTCGAAACGGAGGGCGTGTCAAAGTAGCTGTCGTTAAGCGCTTCGACACTTGGGGCTGAATTACGACGGAGGAACTTCTTTCCAGGCGAAGAAGTCGACGATAACACCGACGACCTGGACGAGGACATGCCGAAATAGCCACTGTCAGTCATGACGAAGCGCGTTTCTCTTTTTAATCGTGAGTGGGGAGGAAAGGGAAAGAAAAAAGTTGTAGAGGGTTGTTTAATTAAAACCAAGGGATTCCTCTCTTTTTTTGAATGTATCGTATTAGGTGTTAAGTGGGCCCTGGTTGTTGTGGTTGGTCTGGAGTAAAGGAAAAAAAAATGAAACCAGCAGCTGTTTGTTTATGGATTTTATTTCGCCGACCCTCCAATGTCCGAAACTGCCCGAATCGTGTGCTTGGATGGGTATGGGTGGTCCTGGAATGAACCAGCCAACCACATGTCCTCCTCGTACTCTTACAAGCTAAGCTCCTTCTCAAGATATGTTTTAGCCATGTGGGTTTTAAGCAGCTAGTAGTAGGTACTCGATGTATATGCTGTATCCAAGCACAGCACAACACATTCTCCCATGTAGATCCCCTCCAAACAGGTGCCCAAAGTTCTACTTATTAATGGCTTGTATTTCATACATTAGAGTATTACATATAAACCGCACATCTTCCCCCTTTTTCTTTGGTGCTGGTTATGATCTACATACATTATGTTCAAAAGTGTCCGGAAAGCGAGAAATGGCTACTCTGATAAAGAGATAGAACATAGTGGAAATAAAAGAAGCGATCCTGAGTTATTACGATGACTACATAAAGATTCAAAGTTGCACGAACCCTTGCCTTTTCATCTTACACAAAGTGTAACCTTTTTAGTTCTAAGGGTGTGCCGCACTCTCCCGCCGTTAGTAATCTGGTTATATATCATGACGGCAAATCTACAGTGCTTCCTTTGCCGCAGTAAGTGCTCCTTTATGACACTGACATATTTGTTACCAATAAAGTGAACTCTCCGCTAAGCTGCTGCTTAAGCTTCCATGTAACATACACACTGCTGCCTGATCGCAAGCTTATGTGGGCAACAAAACAAACATGCCACTACTAAACACTATTACTACTGATGATATGTCCGGTCAAAATCAAAGTTTCATTCACAGTAAGTTTATTTAGGGGATGAAGTGCATCTAGACTATTAGGTACAATGTGCATATTACTTAGCAAGAGAGGTCCGTTGTCTATCATTCGGATTAGAATGTCCGTAGTTCTGTGAGTGTATGCGCATGTACAGAAGATGTTTGGCTCAAGCAGCTCATCGTATGATAATATTAGAATTCAGCATGCGTTTGCTTGGTGTGCTGGGTATATAATTAGAAGATGGCATGTACATCTCAGCATTTATTATTATTTGTATAATCTGTATTTACATACGTGTTTCATTAGCTACAGGTAGGTGCAGGAGGTTATATCAGTTACATTATGATAGGGACAGGGATGATAAAGTACACTGTTGAACATAAGCTTTCTCAAATAATTTGTTGTGTCCTTTCCGCTTTGAGGGCTAATAACAATTTCTTTTTTCTTTAAAAAAAACCAGCATTCTCCTGTTGTTGTTATTTGCAATATTACATATATAGAGTATAAACACGATAAGCGATGATGATGCCACATTTTTTCTGATTATGTATAGTCTAATGAATGGATGACAACATCATCTGCATATGTGGCTGGATGTGATGAGCTTGTGAACGAAGAATACAAAAAAACTGCCTTTTATCCCGAAAGGTTCGTTTCTCATAGCGATCCTTATAGAAATATGATAGTATTCAACTTAGGTGTTTTAGTATATCTAGAGTCATTGGTAGCAGTTAAAGTTAATACGGATACTAACATCTACTGGAGGTAGAACTTGAAAAAATAAACATTTGCAGCAACTGCAATTTTGCTCTCAATTTCGCAACAATGTCGTGTTTTTGTAAGAGGTTTTATATTACATATTAAAATGTTATGAACTTTATTGTATTACACGTAAATGTATTGTAGTTTCGGTAATGTCTCTCTGCAGACACCATACTATGTAATTAGTTCGGCTACAAGGTATTTCATCAGTTGCTCGATAATAATGGGGAAAGGGCACGCCTCGCTTGATACCGCAAGGCGTAATTATCAACAAAAAACATTGCGCGGCATTTATGATCGATAAAATGGTGGTGCATGGAACGGGAAGCACCGCATTTAAAAATGTAAATGATAGTTGCCATGGTTTTCTTGCCCAATATATGACGTTTCTTTTCCAATGGGTTGTTGCTGATATTTCATGATTATCCTCATTATATTAAAAGACGATACAACCCAAATTTGGATGCTGGTTAACGTCCTTATTCCCACCGCCCGTCTTGTCCTATGATTGTCTATTTGATGATATGCTACTGTCCATACATTTTATGACCAAATGATTCCCCAACATCATAATCCTTGGGCTCCCGGACTCTTGGTAATTATATATTTCTGTCAAACGACGATCCAATTAGAGGGACAGATAGTCATTTCGGCGCTCATTATCAGTCGTCGTCCAAGGTACACAGCGCCTTTGAATGCGATCTAGAGACTAGGTACTTCTCTTGACATACATATTGGTAAAGCTCACATGAGCTTGGTTAACATTTCCGTATACTGATCGGATCAGTAGCTCATAATATGATGCAATAGAATTACCAAAAAACGTAGCCTTGAAGCGTCCATTATACGGCAAGTCCTACTACATAGCTCAAAACAAACGCATGTAGCACACACTATTCCTGCCAACTTTAATTAATATGCCACCTTGCCACCAATCAATGCACCGATCGTGAATGGAGTTACTGCTGGGAGAAGCTTTGTAGCGAAGAAGCTGCTCGACCCCAGCACACTTTTCTGTTTTCTCCATCTTATTTCTAAAGTTGATATTTTGTGGCATCTAGAGACAAGACAAAGTAAAAAAAATCATTTGGATCGTAATTTTTACCAAAAGGGACCATATGTTAAGCCAAGTGTGACAGAATGTATAGTCAAAACGGTGCTACTTACGTATATCAAAGCGCAACTGAAAAAGAGCAGGGTATAGTATGGATCTTATTCTCGGGCTATATTATAACGTCACTAATTCGGCAACGACTCAAGAAGTCTGCAAAGAGAAGGTCAGAGACACAATGTGTATTTTGCTGTGGACATAGGCAACAACAGTAGGGGAAGGTTCGCTACGTTTCTCTTTCTTAATACATAACGAAGGCTATGAGCGCGTACGCACAAACCCATACCGATGACAAGCATAAGGAAGTAAACCAGCAGGAAGCAAAGGTAGTCTAGATCATTTTTTTTGGATAGTGACAAAGTGGTGCGTCTGTCAAACCTCGAACGTTCCCCTGAAACGAAAACTCCGTAGAGTGAAAGCGCCAATTTACTTGGTACTCAAAGTGCACAAAGGAATGGCGGGTGAACAAGGTGATCAATGGAGCAACGAATTACGTGCAAAAGGGTCGAAAGATGTACAGTAGGAAGTCATTGCTTATAATGTTACTCTCCTGATCGTCCCAATGGATTTTGAACGCTGCTCAAAAAGAACTTTATCAGCAGCAATGAAAGCCAGTGAAGGGTGAGTCAACTTCACTAGCGGCAGCGTATACTTACCATGAGCGGACAGCTTATCTGCGGCAGCACATACATACTTGGATAGAGTATGAATTCGGAATGGACGGAGGGAGGTCACACGGCGTAGTTCAGAGAACTGTTGGCGGATGGCGAAAATTATAAAGCAACAGTAGACAAGCACGCTTCACAGTAAAAGATAACGATCTTTGGTACACTGCAGCGTTGGAGTCAAGTGTGTGTTGTATCTATTCCCGCACACCGCACATGCAGTCAAAAGATACTAGCAAAATGGATTCGTCTGTGGACTACGCTTTATACTGTTTATCTTGTTGGGTGAAATGGAAACTGGCTGCTGGGAGGATCGTGTCCTTGATATTTACTAAGCAACTGATGCCGTAGAATCTGTTAAATTGTTTACCTCGTCAATCACTCCTGTATTGCCATTTGGTTGCTCACAGAAAAGCATTTCTTCCGTGAATCTACTTGCTCATTCACATTCGTGTCTTTGTTTTCGCTTGACACGGTGCCGTGCACGGACCCCCTCACAACCAAGCGGCGACAGCATCGGAGGTACAGCAGCCCATGGTGAGAGACACGTACCACTACCGCCGAAGCACGCTTGTCTACTTGACCATCAGGTACCACTCCTCCTTTCATTTCCTTTGGTGCTGTATCTTTTGTTATGCCATAGTAGGCAGCCCACAAGTTGATACGCAACCCGTTATCTGGGCCAATGAGAATTCACGGGGATTTGAAGTCCCGAACGAGAAAAAATGTCTATATAAAGCGAGCAATTTCGCCTTTCTTTTTTCTCTTCTCTTTAGTTCGTTTTGGTACAGCTTTGATCTGTAGTACAGATGCACTGCTCTGTGCTATGATCGGGTCATTGCTTGTGCTGGCTATTGTCATAATTCTTCTGATGACCGGCAGATTCAGTGGTCCGCGCCCTGAAGAAAATTTGCAATATATACCAGTGGGAATGTGGTCATATACTCCGGCAGCCGATCGTGAACCTTCGGGTGCATGTGATGCCAACGGTATATGTTGGGATAATTGAAACGAACTTTTTTTTTATTATTTATTACACACAAATAAGAAAATGATAAACAAAATAAAAATATATTTTTCTTTTTCGCACTTTCCGCATAAACGTTTTACCGCTTTTTGCTTCGCCTTTTTTTTATGTGCACGACAAGTTCCTTTTTCTTTTTTCGCTAATTACTCCCCCCTCCATCCATTCACAGCTCCGTGCTAAACAAAGCGGGGAACAGTGACAGTGGCTCTGTATCGTAGCCGAAAGTAACACGATCACAATGCTTTGGCACTCTTTTTCACTTTCTGTGTTCGCCTAAATGGCCAAAGCAATTGTCAAGAAAAAAATTGTTATCGAGGATATGGTCGGTTATTTTATAAGAGGCAACGCCAGAGCATACGCCAGCAGACCTGTATAATTGTCAGATCTGTAAAAAATTGGAATGTTTTTTTTTCAGCTGTTCGTCTCTCTCACTCTTCCTGCACGTAGCTTATCACAACACAATTTTCTTATCATTTTGGGTTTCACCTGGATCGAAAAGCTTGCACTGATCTTTCCGATGTGCCTGCTTTTAAAGCGTGATTCTTGGATCTAACGTCACTTTCAAGAGGCGACAAGAAGGCGACAAAGCTTGCGCAATAAGCGCGCAAATAGCTCTTATGAATGTTAAAACGCGTTGTAAACTCTTTGGTCTGCTCAAATTTGTTTTTTTTTGAGTAGATCGTTGATGACGCCTGTATTATAAATGTAGTTTGATATTAGTGAGTAGTTCTTGTGTCAATGTCGTACGAATTCATTTGATGGTCACAGATGCAACAGTAATGCGGAACTATATTACTCACCAGTGTCTTGTTTTTCAACGGTGCAAAATAACAGAAAGGGAAAGATTGAATCGGCAGTGCCAAGGTTAATGATGATGAGATATATTTCATAGATCTCGCTTGCATACTTTGATTTAAGCATAGATACCTGCTCAATGAAACTACTGAAGCTTGAAGGGCCTTCAACTCAACATGCCATCTACGAAAGGAGCCATCTTGCTCGCCTTCTCCTATTTCTTCTTCTTCCAAATGAACTCGCACTTGATGAATATGTGATTCCACTACTGCATTGGTATTATCATTGCTGTCTGGATTCTTCTTGTTGTTTTGCTTCTTGATTGAACCATCATCACTTCCATTTGAAAATACAATAGAATTATAAAATGTAAGCTCGACACAGCAATAACCATCATCAGGACAAATACACCGGGTCTTTGGGAGCCACTAGGGTAATATGTATACTAATTTCACACCTTTTATCATGGGACGAGTGTAAAGAGTGAAAAGCCCACAGTTTTTAGAAAAGAAAGTACGACACTTTGGACAGTAAAAAGAATAGGCAAGGAAATTATGTACAAAGGAGAAAAGAATATAGCTACACATACGATAAGCTATTCGCAACAGTATCATGCACTCTCACCAATCCATATAGGCATCACTATCGCTGTTGCTACCGTTAGCTTCGTCTTCCTCATCATCTTAGCATTTCCGTCTTTCTCAATGGTAGATGATAGTTGTTGTTGAGTAGTCTGGTCATCGCTGCTAGATGGAAGGAAGGCAGTGTTATTGTTTATCATTTTAGTTTTTGTGTCAGTGTCCGCTATGTACATATACTAATGGGAAATATATATTCTTGGTTCGAATGACGTTGACCAAAGTTGTGTATTGGACGATCGAATACGAAATGCTCTCTATATCAAATAATAAGAGCGGTAAGCATATTTATTAGCTATGTTGTATGTCAAATATTAACACTGCTAACTTGTTTAGGCAAATCGTACTTTGACATCGACTGAAATAAATGGGTTTGGTGTATAGATTTACTAGATGTGACGTGGAGAACAACATTCATCTTGATCTGTCAATATAACAAAAATGACGATGAACAGCTTTAAGTTTCGCTGATCGTATTACTTCTCTTTCTGACACGCAAATCATACTGATCTGTATATAGTGCAGCATACATGTTGCTAAAACACGCAAAAGAATGTCTGCGCGGTTGATCCATACTTTGTTGCTGATTTGGAGTACTGCGCTTTTATTTGAGTACACGGAGGAGTAAAGTGCCATACATACACTCAATTTCAAATGTACTTCAAATCCGTGCACAGTGTATTGCACACTTTCGTTCTATGTTACTTGCACAGCAGACTCATTACCAAACTTATTGCAATGTTAAATGACGCGCGTGTCAATATCCTGCTGCTGATCATGACCATTATTCCAATAACCGATCCTTTTAGTATACACTAAATTCTGTAGTCTGATTTAATAATGGGGATTCCGTAAAAAGGTTCTTGTTATGCAAATCATACAGAGAATAATACAACGACATCATACAGGTGAGGGTGAGAGTGCGGGAGAGCAAGGGAAAATGATTGAAAAGATATAGTATAAGAATGTATATGGAAAATTGATATAATGAGTCTGTGTGTGTGCGCGCGTGTATGTGTGTGAGAGAAAGATGTTGAGAATCATCAACGGATTTTACCAGAAGCCTAAAAGAGGTTACACGATATTATTATTCTATCCAACCTCAACGCCTTTTGACACTGGATTACACTTTTTTCAAAAAGTTAACAACTTACCGTGACCGCCACCTTGATGGCCATGTTGTCCGTGGTGACCTTATATACAAATATCGAATGAGCGATGTATTTCAAGTTATTTCAGGTACCGATGATTGGAAAGTGTCTTTTTCCTTACCATGTTTACCGCCGCCGATGAGGTTGCCAATGGTGGAACCAATAGATCCAAATCCACCAGATTGCTGGGGAGGAGGAGGAGGATAATATCCACCTCCTTGGTAGCCATGATGGCCATGTCCATGTCCGTGGCCACTCCCATGGTCATTTTTTTTGCCAAGCATTTTTCCTGCAGCGAATCTAGCGATAATAATAACAAACATCAGTCATAACTCTCAAGAACCACCGAGCCCCTTTTTAAGTGAAAGCTTCTTTTTCTTTTAAAGTTGATAGTTTACCCGATCAACGATCCTGCAAGTGCACCGCCCATGGGGCTTTGAACGAATGTTCCAAGACCACGCTCGTCACCTGCTTGTCCGGGTTGACCCTGTTGTTGGTGTTGACCTTCAGGCATCGATGTCGCGGTAGGGTTGTTGTAGGCAGGTCCGCCACCGCCGCCATAGCTGTTTGACTCTCCAGCTGAAGCTGCTGAAGGTGCTGGCGATGCTGATGAACCATAAGGTGCATGGGCTGCTGGTGATGCTGATGAACCATAAGGTGCATGAGCTGCTGGCATGCTACTACCACCGTAGGGAGCTGGGCTGTTGTTGTTGTAGTCATTGCCGGTGCCGGGCATGGGCATGCTGCCACCCGTACCAGGCATGGCCATACCGCCACTACCAGGATTACCAGTAGGTGGATCCCATTGCGTTACACCCGTCGCAATTTGTACGAAATAATAGCGTTGCGAGTTGGGGTCCCAGACTGCGTCCCTATTATTCAAGTTAATGGGTTTCGTTACTATTACCACCATTCTTTTTTTTTATGTATTGCGTGAATGAAATAAACAGTTGTTTATAATATATACATACCAGCCTTCAGGTGTAGGTGGTGGTGGGTAAGATGCTTGTGGATTCATCTGATGAGTGAGAGAGAGAGAGAGAGAGAGAGAGAGAGAGAGAGAGAGAGAGATTGAGAGAGAGATTGAGAGCTCGAAAAAAGGAAAAAAAAGAAAGCCTTGGCAAATTGACACGGTACAGCCGGAATTCTCTTTTGGCAAATGGAGGCGACGGTGATCAAATCACACTCGTGTGACACGCAAGAAAAGTGGCTAGAACAATGGACTGGCTGTGGCTCTTGTGAAACGTGATCGACAGGGCAACCAAGCGATATTTTGACTCCACATGGGAAGGGGCTGCATAGAGTGACAAGTTCTTGGCATTTCTTTGATCTATTGTTGTATTTTATTACCACTTCGACCATCTATCAATAATTGCTAAATTGTACATCCGATTAAAATACAAAGCTTTTTTATTATGCAAGTTCGGCTTCTTTAATGATGTCAGCACATACTGCATCATTAGTACCACTGCCACCAGTTGCAGCGGCAGTCAAGTTTTCACAACGCATCCGTTCATCCAGTAACCAATTCCAATACTCGTTCTCTAATATTTTCTGATCCATCATATTGAGCATTTTAAACGCCGTCAGGATTTCGTATCGAAGCGCACCTAGCCGCTCACGCGTGTATGTCAATTCAGCCCCCATCAGTTGATGCCGCATGCTGTACCATTTGCTATTCCGGTGCTCTTCGAATGTACGGAATATTTTGGGATTCACATGCTCCAATGCAGGCATTGCTCGACGACGATGAATAGTATCATTACGATTGCTATTGGTATTGTCATAATCGTCATTACCATCATACGCACGACTAACAATCAATCCGTCCTCCAAGTCCCGCAGGAAAACAGCA
This sequence comes from Zychaea mexicana, assembly GCF_025766255.1. Taxonomy (NCBI): domain Eukaryota; kingdom Fungi; phylum Mucoromycota; class Mucoromycetes; order Mucorales; family Lichtheimiaceae; genus Zychaea; species Zychaea mexicana. Next base: position 60,576 of record NW_026516720.1, read on the forward strand.
CGCCAAATCAATTGTGTCGAAGAAGATGGCTCTTTTTGTGGATACTGATGTGGTGGGATGCGGTACCATGGATGATATCGCTTGATTAGCGCATAGAAAAACAAGACTACGACGCATACAATGAACAGTCGACCAGCACTGGGAATCAGCACTTGTTTCCGCAGTTTGGCAGGCGGTATGTTATCCATTTTTGGCGCAGGTGTTGGTTGCATCTCACGCTGTTCATGCTGTTTGCGTTGTTGATCTCTTTTACTAGCCGGTGATGGAGTATCACGGGGATTTATCAAGAGTGCATCATGCTCAATCAACGGAACAAGTGCTTTGATTGTATCAGACATGCCTTTTGTTGCTGCTCGACTCACCATAGCTTAATTGAAGAAATATAGGGTTTAGCATTTATCCTTAATCATCCTCCCCGCTTTTCCTTTTTATCACACTTACTTTTGACCATGATACTTTTAAGCCATTTGACACCCATACAGCAGGAAAGTTGGCACTCAGCTTCTGAAACGTAGGTGATACAATACTTGATGCATGGTATAAAGGCATCTGCATACGGTAAACTTGGCGTTTTGGTTGAAGATACAACAACATAGCAGCTGCAACACAAGAAGAAGAAAAAAGATGAGATCCAGGCGTTGTCATGATCAGAAAAAAAAGGAAAATCTTTCTATCTTACGTTCGCTTATGTTCGGTTATAATCTTTTGCGTCTCAACTACTTCTGTGTCGCGTGTTTTGACTATGCCATACGAAAAAAAAAAAGTCAGTATTCCTCCATAATGGAGCATATTAACTTGGATACCACATATCATCAGAGAAAGAGGGGAGTTTTCTGTCTTACCCATCGGATTGTTCAATGGCATCACATATTTCAATGTTCGTTCCTTCATTCCATCTGTATCAAGTGTCCACTCTGTTATGTCAGGATCTATTGGTTATGTGAATATGCCAAATCATTAATCACTAAAATGACGTTTTGAAATCCCTTAACAATGAAAAGGGCGCCTAATAAATGAAGATATAGGCTCCTTCTCCTTACCGCTATTTTGTTTTGTTGCATTCAACTTGGCCCATATACTACGTTGTCCAGCATGAGGCCCGCTCTGCTTATCCGAAAACATGTATGTGAACAACTTTTCAGCACTTGTTGGTAAGACCAATTTGGCTTCAGTTTTGTCCAGATGGTCGCTACAATCGCACACCACAGGTCCTGGTGGTAACGGCTTATCAATTCTATTTTCTTGATCACTGCCAACGCGACTGCTGCTACGTTTGATCTCTTTTCTTTTTCCTTGCTTATTGGCTGTCAGCTCTGCCGTGTTGCTGCTGCTGCTGCTGCTTGAAGAAGGCTGGGCGCTGCCGGCATTGCTATTTGCTGCTTCCATGGCCGCAGTCAATGCACCTGCAGCAGCTGATGGTCGATGTTCCGTCTGTTGTTGCTGTTGCTGTTGATCCTCTACAGTTCTTCTCCCTCCTCCTCCTCCTTCTTTTCCTGTCGTTCCAATATCATCATTTTTAGGTGACACGGGCCGAACACCACTGCCAGGAATTTCTGTTGAAGGCTGCGGTTGTGGTGATGGTGGATGTGCTTGAACAGTCAACGGCGTCAATGCTGCATCTAATGTACTTGTTTGCATTAGATGGCTTGTTGGCCGTTGCTTGGATTTGATTTTCCCAGGAATGACACAGCGCATGTGGTTGTATAACTTTTGAATATCGTTGCTCTGTAGAAAGAAGTGTGTTCACGACATTTAAATATTAAACGAATAGGTGAAAAATTATAGTGAGCGAATAATGACGTTCATATATCTCGTCTTCCTTGCTCTTCTTCTGTTCCTTTTGACATGTGCCAAAAAAGAAGGGGTTTGAAACTTACATTGGGATCCTTAGCAGCCTCAATAGCCATTTTGAGCCGCTCACCAACCACTTCAGCAGGTTCAAGCCAAATACCAAAACAAAATGTTTTTGGTGGATTTGATTTCGTTTCAACAAACATGAGCATACCATGAGATGCATTGGAAAGGGCTTTTTCCAGTCGAACAGACTTGATAGTATCGAGAGGTATAACGACCTGGAAGTTGAAAACGAGACAGGGTAAATAAAATGGTATTTGCGAAACCTTTACGCCCGTGTTACTGCTGTCGTTGAGTATATCAATTTTTTTTTTACCGTATTAAGACATGTCATAAGCGAACAATGGTAAAACCATAAACGGTTCTGTGTAACATAGGCTCGTCCACTGTATCCATATTCGCTAGCATATCCATAGGCTGGTGGTGGTGCCATTGGCGGTGGTAAGGTGCTATTATCATCATTCGAATGGTCATCCGACTGATCCGTCATATCGACTCCAGCTTGCCGATAAAGCGATGCAGGAAATGCTAAGAAACAGTTGAATAATCAATAAGTCAGTCATTTTAAAATTTTTATGTCATAGGGTCAACCCAGTATTCTTTTCCTTTAGTAGGAATATGCTACTATACCTTCAATCACAATCTCTGACTCGGGTACATGTGTAAACAGCCTACGCAATTCTCTGTGTCGTGATGCCAGTTCACCCGTATACCCATCCAGTGTCACTACCGAAGCTTCCATCTCAACACGTGTAGGATATATCACAATAGCACTATCTTCGCCTCTTGATAATGATCCTTCGCCACCGTGGAAAACGACATCCGTGCTACTGTTGTTACTTGCGAGGGCATTGAATCCAGACATGATCCAAGGCATGCTCCACGATGATGTAGAAGCAGGTGACGAGGGGGTGTTGTTACGTGATACAGGCGGAGACGATGATGCGGGTCTGCTATAGTAACTTCCGCTGGTGGTAGGTGCATTGTGAGGTATACCACTACGACCCCCACCAGCAATAGCTGTACCAGAAGGAGGACTATCTGTTTGTATTGGTGATGCTGGTGCTGATACTGCGTGCATGGATGCAGACGATGCGGAATATCCGTTTCCATTCATGACTGATACCAAACGAGAAGTCGTCGATTGGATAGAAACTAGCTCGCGTGATGATGCTCCAAGTGCTGTAAGTGCTGGGGAATTGGACATGGTGACCGGCCCTTTTCCCGTGTTCAGCTGTGTGATATCTAGAACTGTTTTCGACGTCAGTAATGGCTCAGGTACGTTATTTGCCTCTGTCGTCGTCGTCGTTGTTGTTGTTGTCATCGTCTCTTGCTGCTGCAGTTGTTGTTGTTTTTGAGCATCTTCTATTGTTTGTATCCAGCGTTGTAGTTCGTCCTCGGTTTCGGCTTGTAAGAGCATTGAGCTATATTAAAGTAGGTATTATACCGAGAGTATAACTGTAGTTAGTTAAATATTGCCAAATAAAGAAAAGAGGCAGAGGGAAGGCGGGGGCATGTTTTTGGAGCAATACCTGTTGCTATTATTGCTGACCACTTCAAACAGAAAACGCCGATCGATTTCGTTATTAACGCGACAAGTACAGTCTGAAACACGCACTCGATCCGCAATCACGACACAGCCCTTGACCTTGTCCACCGTCGACACCGCACACGCACCGAACCATCCATCCTGCACAAAAAACCAACGACGGATCCACGAGTAGCGTGCAGGTTTTCCCACCACCACGCGCGTAAACAAATATCCTTCTTTGGATATAGCAGGCTGACCATGATCATCGGTGGTTATTGTTCCGCTTCCGTCGCCACCACCATTATTGCTGCCCAAGCCAATCTGGCTAGTCCGTGGTGATGGGCTTTGGTATTTATCGAAAGCCGAAGACGACATCTCTTCTGCAGCAGGTGATGAAGCAACAGCACCACTATTGATCGGTGTGATGTAATTCCGTAATGATCGATACGGTCGTACTTTACGGACGGCAACATTCTCGAGTCGTTGTGATGCTTTGCTGATTTTTTCCAGTTGATACTCACTCATTGCTTTGCTCTACATCATTAGAAGAAATCATCCATTTTAAAATATGTAAAACGACAACGATTCATGGTCAATAAAAAAAACGAACCTCTTCAAGCCATTGTTGCCACCCGGGAAGCATCGCTCGCGACTGTGCACAGGATTGATACGCTTCCTCCGCCTCTTCCACCTGCGCCGCCATTGCGCATGAGAAGCATTCGACAAGAACGTGCTCTAAATTTGCCTTGAATGCAAGCAGCTCGGTGAAATACTCGCGCGAGACTCGTATGAACGTTTTTCGTACATCGTAGGTCTGGAAAGCGTCTTCTCGAAGAGCACTTGCTTCTTTGGCTCGACTAAGCGCGCCGTATCGATACATCTGAGCATCGTATTTGTCCAACATGCGTTCATAAGCCCTTCGCGATTCCTAAAAATAGTAAAGCCCCCACCCCCAACCCCCCGCATTGTTGATTTGATGTAGTAAATTTTTAGAATGGGATTGGCGTGCGGAGGGGGGGGGGTGGTGCAGATAGACAAGTTGAGTTTCATTGCAGGAACTACTGTTATATCTTAAATCTGCGACAGCAGCAACATCACATCATCATCATCATCACTCGTGCATCACGCACGCTTACAGATACATCCAACATTTACCTTAAATTCCTTTAACTCATGCTTGACAAACCGTTGTAGTGGGTGTAACAGATTGTCTTCCAAATCAGAAACCTGGTTAAACCCATTCCCGATTTTTTTTTGTTGTAGTCGTGGTAGAAGATTCTTGATACGTTAGCTCCATGCAAATCCTCCCCTTTTTCGTTGTCGTAAATCCATTCGTTAAGAAAATGCGTGACCTTACCAACTTTGTCTTAAATGCAAGGTTGCATTGGAGCGTACTGGCGAATGTGTTGATAATCATGCCAGCCACCTGCGGATCTATTTAAAACGTATTAAAATAAAATGCTTTGTACGTTAGCATAGTGTAATTATTATTGTATATGTAGAACATATAGTGGCATTGCTGTTACCAATAAGGGAGCCATCCAGGTTTTGTGGCAGTATCTTTTTACACAGATTACTGGTTTGTGTATTGTATTCTATAATAGAATATTAGATACGATTCAAAAGAGATTCAAAATATTGATGTAAGTTGTAGTATAAGAATAGAAGATGTTCTATCCATGTTGGTTGCTTACTAATGACGGCATCAATGTATTGCTTCAATGCTTTCATGAACCCCTCAACCCACTTTTCAAAATGGTCGATCTGTTCTTCCAAGTGTAGGATATTGGACTTCCAGACGGGTGAATCAACAATCACATCATGGATGGTCCATACATTCGTCGGTAATGAAACGAGCGCGTCTGCCATATTTTCCCTGTGCTTTGTGGCCACAAGAAGTGTAAAGGAGAGGGAAAGAAAAAGAAGAAAAAGTTAAAAAGAGTGAAAGAACGAAAGAAAAATGGAAGGCAAATATGCAAAAATGTTTCATCAAAAGAGAAAGCGTGTGTGTGTGTGTGTGCATAGGATGGGGGTTGTCGTGGGCTAAGGGAGGGGGGTGGGAGAGTGCGGGGGTACCCGAGGCCGGAGACCTGATTGGACAAGGATGTTTAAGGGACGCGTGTGCGTTTCTGCATGTTTTCGGGATAAAATGAGAGACGCTGTTCTCTCTGAATTTATAATATGCCCACAACCGCTACAGGTTTCCAGCGATAAACGTAAGACCTCCAAAAAAAAGTTTTCATTAAATCGCATGTCTTTTTTACTAGCATCATTACCCTTGTTTTTATTGCAACAGTCTGGCATTGTCTCTTTCCATTCGTCTCATGCGGCGGACTGCAATTTTTTTTTCTCGACAATGCGTATCTTAATTGTGCATATTGAGAAAAGAGTAAAGGTGTAAAGTGGGTTACTGTTTTGTCCCTGTTATATATACATCTAGTAGACTGTTGTCGTCATATAGAAACACGAGACCGCTGTGGTTGCTGGTCACTAGGAAACGTGTTGTTTTTTTAGTTACGTTAGCAACAACCTATTATTTCTCAGCTCTCCACGGACCACCATCATCCCTTACAGTTTCTATAGTTATGTAATGTTTTTCTATTGACTAAAAGGAAAGAAAAATAAGCTTTAGGCTATTTTTGACGATAGATCAAAGCAAAAAGAGATCAGCGGATGCAACCTCATTAATCTATCTATGATCTATCGCTGAAGAGAGAAAGGTGACGTATACATTAATCAAAGAAGAAACAATGGTACCGAGATTATGACACCTGTCAAAAAAGATGTGAAAAGTGTTATGTGCCGATTAGTGAAAACAATAAAAAACGAAGAATAAAAGGGAAACTCACAGTCGAAGTTTGTTGTCGATCCTAATTGTATGGCTGGCAGCAGCAGCAGCATAATAGACAAAAACAGTAGTACGCTGTTAAAATATGGTAATAAGTCGGATTGTGTCATGGGCTAGAAAAGACGTAAGTGACGGGAGCGAGTCGGGTGTACACGCACACACTTGAAACGAACAGCAGGCTCCATTATCTAAATCGGGCTTTGTTTACCTTCACGAGTGGAAGGCTGTTGTTGTTGTTGTTATGGTGTGTGCATCTTTCCTTTTCTCTCACGTTCTTCCTTTCTTCTCTCTCTCTTTCTTCCTCTTCGTCTATCTTTTGCCTTCCTGCCCGCCTATTTAATAGTTGGATGTTTGGACGCCCTGGTCAGCGTCATTCTTTCTCCGGAGATCAATACGATTATTACTATCACCAACAACAGCAGCAGCAACAACAACAACAACAACAACAACAGCCTTACGCTTCTTCTTCTTCTTCTTTTGACTACCATAACAACATGATGGCCGCACAGCAACCACAACAACAACAGCAACCGCCACCACAACCAGACATGTCGCAAAATCAACAAGTCCCGACAACTCCTCCACAGCAACAACAGCAGCAGTATCAACAAGCGCAGACACAACAAGCTGCCGCCGCTCCCCAACCACCTCCTTCCGCTGCAGGTGCGGGAGCAGCAGCTGCTGCTGCTGCAAACATGGAACAACACGCACAGCAAGCATACCAGTCTTCGGGTGGAGGAATTTTTGATACGTTACGACGCAAAGTACGTGAAGCAGCCGGTCGTGCGCAAGGATATGATCCTTACCAATACAGTCGGTATGCAGCCATGATGACACCGGGCGGAGCAGCTGCTATGTTTCAGCAACCAGGCATGATGGATCCAAACATGGCCATGATGCAACAGCAGCAACAAATGCAACAACAACAACAGCAACAACAGCAGCAACAAATGATGATGATGATGCAACAGCAGCAGCAGCAACAGCAACAGCAACAAATGGCAGCGGCTGCTACGATGACGGCATATCAGCAGCCTAATATGATGGGAATGATGCCGGGACAACAACCGGGAATGATGGACCCGGGAACGATGGCCATGATGCAGCAGCAGCAACAACAGCAGCAACAAATGATGGCAGCGATGAATCCGGCAATGAATTCAATGTATCCGCAAACGCCAGGCGCTGGCATGATGGCAGGCGTAGGTGGCTTTATGAATCCTCAAGCATTTGGAGCAGCTAACCCAATGATGATGCAGATGCAACAACAGCCACCGTACATGGGAGCAGCAGGGGCAGCAGGCGGAATGATGATGCCAGGCCAGCCCTACGACTATTTCGGCGCTGCTGGTGCGCAGTATGACCCATACGCAGCCTATGCCCAGCAAATGCCAGGTTATGGTGCTGGCATGTACACGTCAGGCATGGGCCCGATGTCCATGTACGATCCAACTTATGGACGACGGTATCTACCAGAGCGCAATTATATCAGTTCGGTAAAAGATCTCTGGCAAAGCAATTACATGTATTAAAGCTCTTTTTATTTTGTTTGTTTTCAGATAAAAAAAAGTCCACCTCACTACTACCATCCATATACTATCGTCATCGCCCATCTCATCATCATTTTTTTCTGTCTTGTCTTTTGTTCGTCGACCATATCATTATCTCTTACACAAAAAGAAGAAAGAAAACTTGCCTCCTCCTCCTCCTCTCAACATGTTCCTCTACTTTTTGTTCTTTCTTTCATATACTATCTCGTCTGTCTTTTGTACATCTACTACATATAACAACAACAATCCCAATTGTACCTACTATATACAACACCTACATAAATTTGGATACACAAACAAAGCTATGCAGTACGTAATACGTAGAATGACATAAACATATGCTCATATATTAAAACCTTAATGATAAGTTTGGTCCTCGTATTTATGTAGTAATTCTGGATGGCGGTGAACAATGAGCTCTAATATAGATAAGCAGAGAGAAGCTTCTCGCCACCTGCGTTACATATCGGAGTGAACTTGCCTTATTAGATATGTCACTTTCAGGTCTGAGTTTCAGACAGAGGCGACGTGCTTGGTTGGCCTTCTCTGCTCTGGGCTGTGTTGTTCCTTGTTCAACCTTCCTTCTTCTTTTTTTTATACTTTACAGTTTTTTTTAAACTCTTCAAGTTATGGATACCCATCTGATTAAGACTGGTACTTGCTCATTATTTTCTGGAAAGGAGGCGCTATACACACTAGTGTGCAATTCCGTTATGGATGGAGTCCAGTTGCCTAACATAAAATGAATGACGCGGGTTATGTGCGGGGATAATTCTCTACTCTTCTTTTTTAGTGAACAAATTGCAGGATGCTTTTTCGACAGTTGGTGTTCACAATCCCGTCGATTTGCCACAAATCTCCGTCATTGGATCGCAATCCAGTGGTAAAAGTTCGGTTTTAGAAAATATCGTCGGACGAGATTTCCTTCCTCGTGGTACTGGCATTGTCACTCGTCGTCCCTTGGTAAAGTAGTAGTATGCCTGTGGAGGCATTTTCCTTTTCTTATTCTTGGCCCATCCCCCGGGTGGAAAAGTCTGAGAGTGGAAGATGGGATGGGGGAAAGGTGGTGGAAGGGCTCGGCGCCGAGGAAAGGGAGGGGGGGAGCGAGAGGTATACATGCCAAGAGTAAGTTTCAAAAGTGCTGATAATATTTCGATTTTTCAAGGTGTTGCAACTTATCAATCGAGCACCGTCGGGTGAAAAGCCTACTAATGGTGCCCCTAATGGCAGCAGCACGGATTCCGAAGAAAACCCGGACGAATGGGGAGAATTTCTTCATTTGCCTGGACAAAAGTTCTATAACTTTGACAAGATTAGAGAAGAAATTGTCAAGGACACTGAACTCAAGACTGGCAAAAACTTGGGTATGAAGAAGAAGAACAACGGCAACTCTTTCCCAGATAAAAGAAAAGAGATACAGAAATCAAACTTTGCTTTCTTTCTATTGTTGTCAATGTAGGCATTTCTCCACAACCTATCAATCTGAGAATCTTCTCACCAAACGTGTTGACACTGACATTGATCGATTTGCCCGGTCTTACCAAGGTATTGTATTATAACACAATGCTAGCAAACTCAGGAACAGGACGATTGGAAGATTGAGTGCGACATACTCAATGTGTAGCGATGATAACAATGTTGTTACTGACGTAACGAATCCACACCCAGGTGCCAGTTGGTGACCAACCCAAGGATATCGAAAAGCAAATCAAAGAAATGATTCTCAAGTACATCACCAAGCCTAACGCGATTATTCTTGCTGTTACTGCTGCCAACAGTGACCTTGCCAACTCGGACGGCTTAAAACTTGCTCGCGAAGTCGATCCTGAGGGTCTTCGTACTATTGGTGTCTTGACAAAGATCGATCTTATGGACCAAGGCACCGATGTTATTGACATCTTGGCGGGTCGCGTGATTCCGCTACGTCTTGGTAAATACTAAATCTTGGTCTTTTTTAAATATAAATTTCTTTTCGCCAAGGTCAAAGGTAACTATGACACATATATCCTCATAACGGCTTTTATTCTTTTTTAGGCTATGTTCCTGTTGTGAATCGTGGCCAGCGTGATATCGAAACCAAAAAGTCGATTAGCAAGGCTTTGGATGGCGAGCGTGATTATTTCGAAAATCATCCATCTTATCGCAGCAAGGCTCAATACTGCGGTACTCCATTCTTGGCACGCAAACTCAACATGGTATATATTTATGCATTTGATCATTATTGAAGGGAGGAAATACCAATTTTGCTTGGAAACAAAAACAGACTTATTTGTCTACAATGCAATATAGATTTTGATGCACCATATTCGCAACACACTGCCGGAAATAAAGGCCAAGATCCAATCTGCTTTAAGCAAATACCAACTAGAACTTGCACAATTGGGAGATCCTCTTGGCGACAGTTCGTCCAATCAAGCCAACCTGGTGCTCAACATTATCACCGAATTCTGTACCGAGTTCCGCACAATCATTGATGGTAACTCTAACGATTTGTCCAGCTTTGAACTGTCCGGTGGTGCACGTATCAGCTTTGTCTTCCATGAACTCTATGCCAGTGGCATCAAGAGCATTGATCCTCTCGACCAGACAAAGGATGCCGATATTCGTGTCTACTCGTATAACTCTTCAGTAAGTTCAAGCAATTTTTTTTTCGCTCTTGGCGAAAGGAAAGGAAAATAGCACTATTAGCGGCAGTAATAGTAAGTGTTAGATTTCTTTTTCAAATTCTGATATGCTTTGTTTATTTAGGGTTCTTCACCTGCGTTGTTTGTGGCAACCACCGCATTTGAAGTTATCGTCAAGAAGCAGATCAAGCGTTTGGAGGATCCTAGCGTCAAGTGTATCAATATGGTGTACGACGAACTCGTGAGGATCTTGGGACAATTGCTCAACAAACAGGTGACTTTTGAATACAAAAAATATATACACGGATACGCAGGAAGAGAGAGAGAGAGGGTGATTCAAAAGATACAGATTGCTTATTATGAATCGAACCCCCTATTTGTATATAGCAGTTCTTCAAGCGATTCCCAACTCTCAAAGACAAGTTCTATCAAGTGGTTCTTGCTTATTTCAAAAAGGCTTTAGTTCCTGCGACAAAGCTTGTATCGGACTTGGTCAAGTAAGTATTAAAAATGAAAGACACAAAATTGTACATTCTTCTGATGTGCGGAAAAGGCTTTGAGGATACCGACACTGATTCTATTTGTCGATTACATTAGCATGGAATCATGCTATATCAACACTGCACATCCAGACTTCCTCAATGGTCATCAGGCTATTGCTATGGTGAATGACCAACTTTCTGGCAGACAGCAACAGCAGCAACACCCGACTCAAGATCATTCAAAAACTAACAAACAGCTGACAGCACTGCAAACGAGTCCCAGCACTCCCAGTGCTGATTCCAACGAAAATGGATTCTTCGGTAGCTTCTTCTCGGGACCCAAGAAGAGCAAAAAGACGAGTGGTTTGATGGAACCTGTAAATATTTCTTACCATCTGTAAATATATAGTTTAGTGCTCTCGGTTTTTTCTCTAACTTATTACGTTATATATGTAGCCACCACCATCGCTTAAGGCTACCGGTGCCTTGTCAGAACGCGAATACATGGAGGTCGAAGTTATCAGTAAGTTAATTTAATTGGGTACAAATGGAAAAAGACATAGGACATTTTCTCAGTTTGATGGGTTGCCCTAACCTTGTTTTTAACAATAATTAGAACTCTTGATCCAATCCTACTTTAACATTGTTAAGCGTACCATGGTCGACATGGTTCCAAAGGCTATCATGCTCAACCTTGTAAATCGTGCCAAGGAAGGACTCCAGCGTGAGCTTCTCGCAGAGCTTTACAAGGCGGATGTATTGGATGATTTGTTGCAAGAGTCTGAATTCACGCAACAGAGAAGGAAAGAATGCAAGAAGATGATAGAGGTAAATTGTTGAGAAAGAGAGAGAGAGGTTCCATATAATATTTTTTCAGGTGGATTCAATTACTAACTTTTTGTTCTAATCCAGGCATTGCAAAAGGCAGACGAGATTGTTGGATCAGTGTAGAGAAAAAATTGCATATTAAATATGAGATATATATATCTATAATATAACACGAAACAGTCATTTTATATTCCCCCCCACAGCCAATCCTTTTCTCTACATTTGCATCTGTTATACATTCTTATACACAATTACACATTCTCTTTTTTTCTCTTTCATTATCTTGACCGACACATACACGCACCAGCAGCAACAGCACTTACTATACGATGATGATAGTTCACTTACTTTTAATTCATTCTTACAAAAATGGTTACTATATAATGGTTGTGCTGGAAATGGTCACTGATATTAAGAATTTCCATATCGTGTTTACTTGTTTCGTGATATTGTGGGTGCCTTTGTGTGGGGGGGGGAGCATAATCCCTATCAATTCTACTTTTTAATTTAGAGCGAACCAATCCACTGACAAGTTTCTATATGGGGAATTGAAGCTTACTGCGAAACATGTTACCACGACATTATCATTGCTGCGCAGCTAAAACAATAGGACCTCGTCATTGGTGATAGAAACGGTGGTTGCTGCGAGAAAATTTAAGGTGTAAGGTGTGTTTGTGTATGGGAAGAAGACAGAACGACTTGTAGGATGTTCAAGTTCGCGCAGCAGCTGAGAGCACGCGACCCCCCGAGCCGCAGTAAGTCGGAGAAAAAAGAATCCGATATATTGAACCGATGGGCAATCGAGGACCCTTCCTTTTTCTGAGCCTTTTACAAGATGACTGTAAGTTTGAAGAAAAAAAGGATGATGGGTTGGGAAGGGTCTCCAATATAGCAAGACAAGCAGAAAGAAGAAGAAAAGGACGATGGATGATCAGACAAATGCAACGGATGGATAAATCTTTATGGATGGATGAAAAACACGGAACGGATTATCGAGGCTTTACATTGACACCGACACGATTTCGAAAATTCTACCAAAACGTATACACCCACAACCACTTACAGAGAATACCAGCAAGCAGGACAGCAAATAAGAAAACCTGCCACGCATAACATACCGTGCCGCCGTTAACTACATTACAAAATTACGCGAACGAATTCGAACCCGATCTTTCAATTCCAGAAAAACGAAAACACATTGTCCTTTATCTCTCTTTGCTTGTCTTGAATTGGAAAAGAGATGGGGAGAGCCTTTGCCCTTTTTTTCTTTTATGAGAGCACAGTTCGTGATATTTGGTTCTAATTGACTTTTTTTTTTTAAATCTCATACACACAAAATTTATAGTTGGCTGTTGACCTTTTGAATCCCTCTGTTGAGCACGAGAAGCGCTGCCACAAGAAGAAGAGACTCGTAGCTTCTCCCAACTCGTACTTCATGGATGTCAAGTGCCCTGGTATGTTTTCGCAGAAGAAACAAAAAGAGGGAGTTAATGAGTGTTAGGACATGTAAGCATGCTCATTTATGATTTTTTCTTCTGTATATGACAATGTATAGGCTGCTTGAACATTAGCACCGTCTTCAGCCACGCCCAGACTGTTGTTTTGTGCTCGTCTTGCGGCACCGTCCTCTGCCAGCCCACTGGTGGTCGTGCTCGTTTGACTGAAGGTAAATAATTATAAAAGTTGATACAAAATCAGAGAAGAGGGGCGAGAGGAGAGATACGCAAAGAACAATTGGGGAGGGGGGCATATATGAAATCCAGGAACTCATTTTGTCTTTTTTAAACGTACGTCTATTATATTTATTACCTTATGTAAATATCCGTATTGTTTTATCTGCACAATAGGTTCCTCTTTCCGCAGAAAGATTAACTAAAAAAAGCGCTCAAATACATATTTCGTCCTTGAAATCCATCCACAATCCAAAAGTTTCTTTTAGAGTAAAGCTCGTCTATTCGTTGTTTTTCATATGAATATTGCTTTACTTTCAATTGTATAAACATTTGCATAATTGCTTCCTTTTCTCCTTTTTCTCTTATTATTCATGTGTATGTGTATCTGACTGAGGACAAAGAGCGATATAGTGGGAAGAGAGCGGCATTATCATTTTAATGTGCGGATTACACAATCAAAGCTTTACTAGGATTGTCTCATTGAAGCGTGTTTAAGCTGTTCACTAGTATTTCGTCAGCTTTGCATGTTGAGTGGACAGTGTATGTCAGTGTCTGGCGACGAGATCCATATTCATTTTGACTATTGGTAAAATCTCCACCCGTGGAAGTGATGACTGGTATCAGAGAGACGCGCTAACTGTCTCTTTCCTTGTATAAGTTGTTATAGTTATGCCCGACATATATTATGTATTCGCCACCACCAGGATCCAGCAGCTCTATGACTGAATAGAACAGAAAAGGCTCATTATTAGGCAGTTCTAAATTAAATGAACTGCTGCTATATTTAGCCTCATGATACATAGTATGATACCTGCAAAGCAATGTTTGAATGATGAGTGATGGACGGTGAATAAAAGAAGAGAAATATAGACCATATTAAATATTAAATATGGCATGACTGAGAATGTCATTAAATAGGCTCAAAACGGAAGCGGCATCATTTGTCCAATCTAATTATTACTGCACTGCCCTGATAAAGCAGTATCCATAAGTATAATAGAGGTTACGGATCCGGCTGAAGAACAGCAATCGCATCCCGTTTATAATCGCCAATGTTTCAAATTTTCGATGTTTTAAACGTCCGCCTTTGTATTGCTACGCCTTTGTGCCTATGCGACTTCATTATTATTTGAAGAGAACTTGCGGACCTCTCTATGCGTTTCTTCTCCAGACTTATTGTGGCTGTATGCTTCAAATAATCTGCTCCACTGGTCACTCAGGTCACCAAATGCACAGCCAAATTTTCTGGCAGAGTCACGGGCTGGTCACAGAAAAATACCTGTGTATTATCGACTTTTTACTAGCAAAGACACCAAATACGGCACGCAATTCTATTGGCTGAGAACGATCCTGGCTTTAAATCCGGCATAAAGTTCAGTGTTTCAAATTTATACAGCCTCAGCCAAAAACCGGTATTATTTGATTATGGCAAAATACGTTGAGTATCGTGGATACCAAGGTGCATATCTTCCTCCATACTCTCCTGAGCTTAACCCATAAAGCAATTTGGGTCTGTTGCAAAGCGCAAGATTAAACGCCAACGATTCTTACAGCAAGAGAGAAGAGACCTTATCAACAAGAATCCGTGAAGCATGTAATAGTGTAAAACCTACAGACTTTATTGGGTTTATTTATCATCCACACAGATATTAGATAAGTGTCGTGGAAAAGAGAATCTGTAAGCTCATGACCGCAACAGGTATTAATGAATACAGTAAGGAAATAGTCGTAAGAATAAAAGGTAAGTGAATGCTTTCTGTTATAAGTTAATTAGCGAAACGTTATGTCCAAAATTGTCTTCATCTGACAGCTTGGAGCGACGGAAGCGGTATAAACTGTATGGGTTGTAAAGTTTCGGTTGGATGGTTTCTTGGTGTTGAGTGGCTGAAGGCAAGTTCTCTCACGTCTGTCGAGTCGAGATGATATAGTGGTAGCGGTTATCTTCATTGGATGAGACAATAGCATAAAAGATAAACATGTAACTTGTTTATCTCATTGATCTTCAAATAATGTCAAACACTGCTTTATACATGAAATCATAAGAACAATGCCTGACGTTCATAAGATAGAAATGCGTTCGTTTTTGATTGGTCTATCATTATTCGTCATATTCGAAATTACGGGCAGAAACATGAGTCAACCACGATGAAGAGAACTTTAAGAGCACAATTATAAAGACCTATTAGATATACTTTAATGGCCGTTATCAAGATGTGCGTCTCGATATCATACACAAGGAAGAACTGGGGTTGGTGCCCAAAATTCGATCCTGTCTCCGCTTTTTATTGTGACCTGTAATAAAATGAAGACACAGAAAACGACCTTTATTTGATATGTTAGAAGGTAGAACATAATTTATGGTTTGAATAAAATATACTTACCAGTACTATAGACTGGTCAAAGGTACAAATATGTGTATAGAATTAAGGGTGCGTGGCTAACAATGAAGTAGTAGAAATAAAGAATTGCGAAAGTCACGTGTACTACTAATATGCAGAGTTGCTGAAATAGTAAAAGCACTATTTGAAACCCGCTACGCATCAATTGCTCAGTTGAGCATACAAACTCTTTTCTCTTCTTCATAAACACCAACAATGGATGCCATAAATAAATCACATTGCCTCTTGGAAGGATCGACAGTCATTTTATTTCAAGTTTATTAGTGAATCTTATAAAGGAGATGTCGTCAAGGAATTTGTTGGTGAGGAAGATTTTAATGAAGTAAATTACAAGAATTTTGGAAAGGCAAAATTGGTCGATTATCTGAAGCTAAGGTTTGTCAGCATATTATTTACCTTGTAAAGTAACTACCAAGCGATCTGTATAGAATTTCTAGGACGATGTTTGTATCTCAGATTGGGTTGACTTATATTTGACTTATATGAAGAATGTACCAAGGTAAAACTTTTATTTTTATAAAATTATAATAACTATAATATAGTGCATCGGGCCAACTAATTCGAACGTCAATACTACAGGCTCTTGTTCAAATGGAGAAAAAGCAAATGAAAAAGAAATGTTGCAAAGTCGTATACAAAAGAAACAAGCAAACTTGGGCGATCACTAGTGGTAAGCATTTTCTCACTAGTACTAAATTCAAAAAGATACAAACATTATTTTATATATCTTTTCTATTATATTTGTCTTCACAGGAGGCTCAGGACAGTGATGATGATACTAGTAGTTCACAGAGCACCAACACTGAAAGTTATCAACCTAGCTCCAGTTCTGGTGCATCAGCCCTGGTGTCCAAAAAGCACTGTATAATTATATGGTTGGAGAGGTACTTGATTCGTACGAGTTGCCAGATGGTGATGTATGTTAAAGGTGCACAATGTGTACGTGGCACTTTCCGCGCTAATGATATTTACATGGTTTTTTGTCTAGCCTATGCGACTTTTATCGGCCTTTTTGATAAACAAGGTTCAGCAATCATATCGGTATGGTGTGCAACTGGCATTGTCTCGGTCATATGTGCTTGGGGTAATGAATAACAACTAGCAGCCATGTACAGCTTCATTTAACTCTATATATACACTGTATATATGTACTTCTTTCAGATTGACTACTGACTAAAATGGAAAGATCAATACAATGATCAACACTACAGCTGTTTGTGGGTTGAGTTGTTTTTTGCTATGGGGGTTTGCTTACGATTGTGGTACACTCATGGCTTTTGCAGTTATCTATGGTCTATTCTCAGGGTCATTCCTCGCCTTATATAAGAAGCTCACCTGTCAGGTTTTCTTCCTATCTTCCGAGTAGACTACTCATCAGTACATGACCGTATTATACTTGCACAAGCAATTGTTTTTACATATACTGTTAATAACTATAATGATGCGGGTTGCTCCTGTCATGTTGCTTATCGCTGGCAGCATCGGCAACAGGCATGATGGTGACAACAAATTCTCTCGGTAATTTGACGACGACAATGGCAAGCGCTATCAAATTAGCCAGTGTCATTGAGACGTATAAGCTCATCTGCGGTTTGCCATGCATTGCTTCGACTATACTAATTACGATATTAGAGTATCGAATTATCCAAAGAATATTTGTCGCAACTCAGTGTATTCATTCTCTTGTACAAATGTAATAGTGGTAGTATAACCGAAAGATGGTCACTTCCCAAAATCTTTACACTAAAGAATCCCACACTGTCACAACAACCAAAAGCAAATGTAGAAGCTATGACCATGTGGGGTTATCAATAAAACAACAGGTCCATCAGCATTAATATGTACACCAGCTCAGCAAGCAATATTGCTCATTATATACTTTAACTTAATGCTAAAAAAAAGGCTTCAGCATACCCTTCATGTAGCTTCTGTCAGTTACATAACGCATTATCGATGGAAAACAGTTCGGCGTAAAAAGAAATACGTCATTTTGATTTCCTTTTCTATTTGTTTGTTTGTCATGTGTTTACATAACACGATGTAAACGACTCAATTTTTTCTTTTCCTCGCTGGAAACACTTCTTTTTAAAATGAGTATGGTACAAGTCTCTCGGGTCTCGTTTACTAGAGACGGTGCTACTACTACTACTACTACTACTACTACTACTACTACTTTTACTTTCTACTTTTAGACTGCAAACCGGAACGTGCGGAGATAAATGCGGATCACACTTTAACCGAGCCCGTGCGAAATATAGAAGGAAGAATTTAATTCCTTTTCGTCGTACAGTTCCTGTCTCTATCTTTGATACAGTCAGCCACACCTACCATGCCGCGAGAAGAAGTGATAGACGTTGTCAGAGACGAGCGAACGCCCCTTTTGCAACAACAACAACAGCAGCAGCAATCAGAACCACACAATGCGAAATCAGAAGCATTAGGCCTTCTCTTAATGACGCTCTCCGCTTTGGCATTTTCTACAATGTCTCTTTGCGTCAAATTGAGCGGTGCTCAATTCCCTTCATTTGAGATCGTGTTGGCACGATCGATCGTCCAAGCCGGCCTCGGTATTATTGGCAGTATGTGGATTGGCATCAATCCGTTTGGTCGAAAGAGTGTACGCAAATGGCTTGCTCTCAGAGGCACTGTCGGTTCTTTTGGATTGGCCTTGTTCTTTTACAGTATTACACAACTGCCCCTTGCAGATGCAACTGGTTAGTATATCTATTTTATACCGGAGGTGTGTGTGTGTGGACACACCTGGGCAATCATCCTTGCTGATCCCCCCCTCACATCAAATCATTGGAAATATATTACAGTGATCTTCTTCCTCAATCCCACGTTCACGGCTATCTTGGCTGCTCTCGTCCTTGGTGAACCTTTCGGATGGTTTGAAGGGCTATGCGCAGCACTGTGCATGCTTGGCGCCACTTTGGTATCCAAGCCAGAATTTTTGTTTGGCGACGATCACGACGTCCCGCAAGACTCCACAGCAGCTGGACGCATGTTTGCTATCTTTTGCGCATTGCTTGGTGCTGTCATGTCTGCATTTGCCTATGTCACTGTCCGTAAGATCGGCAAAGGTGCCCATTTCTTGGTTCACACTGTATACTTTGGATTGATTTCATGTGTTATTTCGCCACCTGCTCTCTACATGTTCCAAGAGTTTGTTTGGCCCAAGGGCTGGAAGGAGTATGGCATTCTTTTTATGACTGGTGTCACTGCATTTATTGGCCAGTGTCTACTCAACAAGGGGTAAGTTATTATTAGTGTTGATCTGCATGGTCATCACAATCATCGGATGGATTTACTCACGCGACAACATGATTTTCTGTCATTCAATTTGTATATTGTTTCAAGACTGCAACTTGTTCCTGCTGGACCAGGGACGCTGATGCGTATGAATGATGTCGTGTTTGCCTTTATCTTTGGCATCTGTGTCCTCCATGAATACCCTGATATATTTAGTGTCACTGGTACGCTCATTATTGTTTCCATGACAACAGCCATTGGCTTACGCAAATGGTACAACAGCAAAATCTCTCGAGGATAGAAAAAGCGGGTTCTTTTGTATATCAAGTAGCCTAGTCGGCTAGGCTACCGTCGTCGTACTACATTTTATTTTCTAAATATGTATAATAACAGTAACGAGAGATCTGTCCTTTACGGGAAAATTATAATAAATCAAGCAATAGACAAAAAAGATTCGATTCCTTTTCTTTCCTTTCGTTCCATCCGTGCACATCACCATCATGCGTGGGCTGTATTTTTATTGTTGCCTATTGGTTGCTATCTCGTTCGTTGCCCTACCGGTACCATCCCTTCCTACTCCTCCGTCACTAAACCCAATCGTACTACCTGTACGCCACGTCGCAAAAGGTTCAACTACTGCCAGTCGCCGTCATCTTTTCGAGCGGCGTGGGTCGCTTGACCTTGACATCGCTGGTGAAGGTGGCGCGCTTGCTGTCGAATTAAGCATTGGAACACCAGGCCAGACGTTCATACTTTTATTTGACACTGGCAGCTCAGATACATGGGTGCCAGGACCAAATTGTAGCCAAGATGACGGATGTATTTCAGGACGAGGTATGTATAATGACGATGATTGACCGTCGACGCACGAACCACATGAATATAAAACACTACAGGAAGTCAGATTCCCCACTGCCTGTTGCGGTCCATCAACAGAACTTTACCTTCAACAACTAATTTACATAATCCTGCATATTAATTACCTAAAAAGTATATCGATCGGATCAATCCCGAACGTATGGTACCGTTCCCAAAAACGCCCAATCGTTCAATGCAACCTATGGATCGGGAACGGCGTCCGGGACTTATTTTACCGACACCATCAATTTCAACGTTCATGGTGGTGACACACAGCAGCATTTGGCTAAACAAGTAATGGCAGCAGTTGAAACTTCCGCCGGATCACTTGCACATCAGTCGCCCGTCAGTGACTCTAAACAAATCATGGATGGTGTTTTTGGCGCTGCTTTTCCAGATCTGACAGTCATGGCAGACGGTGGACATGCGTACAACCCTATTCCGCAATCCCTTTATGCAGCAAATCTTATACCATCGCCTATTTTCTCGGTCCAATTCAACGACGGTACTGGTACTGGATCTGTGGTCTTTGGAGGACTTGCTGGCGGTATAGACCCAAAGAAGATGCAATACACCAGCGTCGTTCCTGAAGGTGGCACTTTTCAGCATTGGACCGCTACCGTCAACAGTATCACTGCTAGTAGTAGTAGTGCCACAATCACCGCAAGCGACAAGAAGATCAGGGACCAGAGCACCCTAAACTTTCTATCCAAACCAACTGCTTTCGCTTTCGATACTGGAACGACATTGACTTTATTACCGGCTGATACAGCCAAAGCATTGGTTCGTTCTGTCTGGCCAAACGCTGAACTGCTCTACACCAGCGGCGATACGAGTGGCACTGGTTACTTTCGTATACCTGACTGTTCTAAAAACACACCGACGGGAAACCTTACACTCGAGCTTCCGGGTACCTCGTCGTCAACATTGACACTTTCTGTACCATTCTCGAAACTTGTACAAGCTTACTCTGATGCCAAAAATGATGATTCTTGTCAAGCATTGATCGCAGCCTGGCGAGTTCCTATTATTGGAAATACGTTCATGGCGCACTTTATTACCAGCTTTGACTTTGGAGACAACAAGCGAATTGGCTTTGCCCCAGTTCCTTAATTCTTCCTTTTCCTTTCAGATACAGTACTACATACACATGGAACTTTTCCTTGCCATTTCACCTGGTCCCTCGCTTAACCGTGTTGTCGTTGTATGTATATATATATTCGATTTATACTTACTTCTTTCACCACTATCTTTGTACTACGTACCATATCACATTTGTTTGAGTGCATAATAACAGCATTAAATAAAAGCTACTGTCGTTGTTTAATTACACGTGCTTTGTGTAGGGTAGACGCTTCTGCAATTATTCGACTTGTAGAGAAGAAAGCATCAGTAAATAGAGATTTAACTGAAGAAAATCGATTAACTACTTGACAAAGTCTCGGCATAAGCATGATATAAAAGAGAACCATTAGGTGGAGCTATATATATCGTGTTCTCCCTTCACTAGCATAACTTTTTTTACCCACAGGGTTCTTCAAGTTATTGCACCCCCTCCCATATCACATATTCACATCATCCTGTACCGCAAGGAAGCGACCACATGCCCGCCGGCGCCGGTTCATTCAGTCTTCCACAATAAAAACATAAAATCTAACCTATGTATCGTAGATGATGCTCTGAGCGAAAATCCCTTTAAATAGTCGGCACTCAGTCTGAGTCCACTTAAACCAGAAAAATGTTGGTATTATCATATATATCATACATAGCAGTGCCAGACCAGTAGCATGATATTTACCATATTGTATCTAATAAAGCACCAATGCTTGTTTAAACCGTCGCCATGACTTTTTACCATCTACTCTGTTGGATATTCACGAGGGATCACTCTCTTTTGCGCACGGTCAGCCACACTATTTACAGACAGAATAGAAAGAAGTACGCATTTAGTGGAAAACCACAGTTACGGGTTTGCACCAAATATTGCAAGCATTATCATAATATGGGTTGTAGTATTTTTTCCTACACTTTATATACGATATCTTACTCTAAATACTATCCATTATCCATCGAATCAAAAATGACCTTAATTAAGGAAAGAGCACGTTGTTTGAGGGACGAACGGACACCCTCACAGCAAAAGAAGAGAGGTAAAAATAATAATCGGCCAATTGGCATCTTTAAGTTTCTGGAGCATACATCCATAAAAGGGCAATAACGGATTACAGAATTATATATACGCCGGGGTGGATCACAGCAGGTGCAAACACTCAGCACACACACACATTTAACCCGACCTTTTTTCCCTTCATCACCTTACCTTCTTTTTCTCGTATCGTTTTTTTTTCATAAAGTCATGTCTTCATCGTCTGACGCTTTATTGTTTGTACGTAACGCCACTCTTGCAGGTGCTGCTGCTCTTGGGCTTTTGGCGCTCAAATACAATGATCGAGCCTTATTCACCGAGAAACGAGAGGGTATGCCCTTTGCTCCGGGGGATCCCATTTTTGGTGGCTTGATTCATCAATTGAAAAACAAGAACCGGCTCTTGGACGATATCTTGGATACGATGGAGAAATACAATACATTGACTTTGTGAGTAATAATATATGCTGGTTAGAAACCGGGCGATGAGGGTTTTCTTTTTGTTCTTACCCATCGGTAGTTCAATACAAATAGTCGGATCTTGTAACATGGCAATTCTTTGGTTATGATTTTGTAGCTATGCAACCGCCCTTGGACTGACGCCGAATATCATGACTATCGACCCTCGTAACGTCACCTATTTATTGAAAGGTGAGTGAGTGAGAGGCTAATAAGGATGTTCATTGAGTTGGTATCAGTCTTTCTTTAATTCAAAAATCTTTTTACTATAGATAACTTCTCAAATTATGTAAAGGGCCCTATTATGCTGTAAATATGTCCTTCTTCAGCCCTCACATGCTTCATCTGTTCTTGAAGGATTACGTACTCAGAATTTTACCTTTTTTAGATCGGCTATGGGTGATCTATTTGGCCATGGTATTTTCGTCGCCAGTAAGTGTTAAGCAAGCACTTTTCCTACTTTTTCAACATAATGAGTGTTTGCAAGTCTAACACGATTGTAAAGATGGCGAACAATGGAAATATCAACGGAAGGCTGCCAGTTTGATCTTTAACGTGGTCAATTTCAGAGACCATTTCACAGGTTCGTAGCCAAGTGTTACTTGTTTGGTTTTGCCAGAGGATGCACAATTTTTCTAACGCTTTCGTTTTATTTTCTTTTTGCCCTTGTCTTGTAGAGTATGTATATACCATGCATTGAAACCACGTTTTGTACTAAACTAAACTATGCGTTTTGAATGATAGAGTTTTTGTTAAAGAATTAGAATTCTTGTCACACAAGATTTTTGACAAGAAGGCCGAAAGCGGCAAGCCTATCGACTTTCACGATGTCATCTACAAGTTCACTTTAGACTCGTTCGTCTAGTAAGTCAAAAAAAAAAACCTCGGATTCTTCGTTAACCTATAATTTTGCTAAATATATAATCCACGCAAGTCTCGGCTTTGGCAAACAGATCCATGCCTTGGGCAGCAAAGAAAAAGTCCCCTTTGCAGCATCATTCGATATTTGTCAATCCAACTGCTTTGAACGTTTCATCGATCCATTCACCAACCTTCGCGACGCACTTAGGCCCATTTTCCATCCAGGCTCGCTCCGCATCAAACAGCATCTCAGAGTGATTGATGATTTTGCATATACCTTGATCAGTGAACGACGAGAACAACTAAAGAGCGGCCAAGAATACAAGGACTTGTTGTCACGATTCATGAACGCACGCAATGAGAATAATCAAACACTGGGTGACCGCGAGTTGCGTGACACGGTGTTGAATTTTATCATTGCTGGTCGCGATACAACGGCTCAGGCACTCTCTTGGACATTTTATAATTTGATGCTGCATCCACGCATCGAAGCCAAATTGGTTGCTGAAATTCATGAGTACCTGCCTGTAGAGGATACCATCGAATCATTGGAGGCACCCAAGCTTTATGAAATTATCAAGAAAATGACTTATGCCCATGCTGTGTAAGTAAATAGAGCAATGGGCGCTATTGTGTGAAAGGAGTCTTACCCGGAGAACGTTTTTGTAATTGCATAGTTTTTACGAAGTACTTCGACTCCATCCGTCAGTACCGACAAACGTCAAGGTTGCATTGGAAGATGATGTATTCCCCGATGGCTCACCTGTCAAAAAGGGCGACTCGATAAGGTAGGAATACTACTTACTTTGACTTGAACTGCATGAAGCAGGATATCATGAACGCGAAGAAGCAATCAGCTATTATACTGTCTCACAGTGTTCCCTTATCATTTAAGCTGGAGTCCTTATGCTATGGGTCGATCTCGACAATTGTGGGGTCCTGATGCTCGCTCCTTCCGCCCTGAACGTTGGATTACAGAGACTGGAGGACTTCGTCGCGAAAATGCAGGTCAATGGCCGGCTTTCCATGCAGGACCAAGAATTTGTTTGGGCGTAAGATGACTTTAATCTTTCCTTCAACTGATTTGCAAATATTGATGGCTCACATAATTCGTTGTGTATTTAATAGCAAGAGTTAGCCACGCTTGAAAGTTTGGTGGCGATTGTTATGCTGCTCAAGAGATACAAGTTCTCGCTCGTACCAAACCAGGAGATTACCTATGACATTTCGTTGACACATCCAATGCGATACGGTATGCAAGTGTTTGTCGAACGCCGCTAAAAGGCAAACAGTTTTAAACTTTCTGTATTTTTGCTTGTGTCAGTCATCATTACCACTGTATATCTGTATTAATGAGCTCCCTCATAAGACCCATTCTTTTCATTTGATTGATACTACCAACAATCACATTGTGTCTACTTTTTGGAACTATGGCGAATTACCATGCAATGGGATGTGATTTTGCGTTGCATGCTGACAGCGGGTGACAACAGACAGCAACGGGCGAGTGGCAACCTGTTCGTTCCTATTCTCAAAGCAGCTTTAATGCAAGCGACTGTCTCTCACAGAAACACAAAGGATAGTTTAACGACAAAGTCGAGCGCAATAGAGTGTGGTTTTTGGTTTTTTTTTAATTTCAAGATTGCCGATGCTTAGATCAAAACAGTGAAATCTCTGACAGGAGTTTCCCCAAATCCAAGCATCTGGGGTTGAACGCCGACCAAAGAGAGCATCTCCGAGGTTACCATTTATGGAGTTCATCAGAGATGAAGCATCTCTTGGTGGATGCGGCTGTCAACAACACTCAAAACCAAATTCCCCTCAACTGAAACCTCTCTTTTTCTTTCTCTCTCTTTCCCCCTTCTTTTCACATACACACACACACACCCCCCAACTCTTTTTTTTTCCCCTCTCCCACTTCCACACACATAAAAGTAATGGTCAGTGCGTACCTTTCACAAAGCGTCCGAAGGGTAAGTTAACCTCGCCACACTTGGAAGTGGAAGTTAGGGAAACTTAAAAAAAGGGTCTTTTTTTCTGTTGATCAGGTTCCCCTCAAACATGCCATTCGGGCACCAATGACCCGATCGTTGGCAACAGCTGCTGTCAACCCGCTCGCTGAGAAAGATTGTCGCTCCATTACACCACCCTATGCCAAACTCAACGAAAACCTTGCCACCGTGCGACGTATTCTGAACAACCGCCCTTTGACACTTGCCGAAAAGATTGTTTACTCTCACTTGACCAACCCTGAAGAGACCGTGCCTGTCCGTGGCGAGACTTACCTCAAGCTTTCACCTGGTAAAGATGAACCAAGATGGCAAAAAGGAGTTTGTGATTCTAATCATCACATCTATTTTGTATCTATGTTACCTTAGATCGTGTTGCTATGCAAGGTTCGTTGGATTGGGAAAGGGGATACGGTCTGTGGGAGAAGGATAGTGGGGGAAGGAACTGACGCATAGGATGTAATTAGATGCTTCGGCACAGATGGCTTTGCTTCAGTTTATGATTTCGGGCATGTCGACTACCGCCGTACCTTCCTCGATCCACTGCGACCACTTGATCGAAGCTTATTCGGGCGCCGACAAGGACGTTGCGTCGTCGATCGTTACGAACAAGGAGATTTTCGATTTCCTGGAGAGTGCTGGAAAGAAATACGGTGTTGCTTTCTGGAAGCCTGGCAGTGGCATCATCCATCAGATTGTTTTGGAAAACTATGCTGCCCCCGGTGGTTTGATGCTTGGCACTGACAGTCATACTCCCAACGCTGGTAATGTTTCTTTTTTTTTTCTTGTTCCTCAATCCATTGTCGTGGACTAACACAATTCCGGATGTGTGTGTGTCCTATTTCAGGTGGTTTGGGTATGGTTGCTATCGGTGTGGGTGGTGCCGATGCTGTGGATGCCATGGCCGCTATTCCTTGGGAATTGAAGGCACCCAACGTCATTGGTGTCAAGCTTACCGGTGCTCTTGGTCCCTGGGCCAGTCCCAAGGATGTCATTCTCAAGCTGGCTGGTCAATTGACCGTTCGCGTAAGTCCATTTTCAAAAACTTGTTTATTTCAAAAATAAAAAGGAACGAGGAATTAAATCCAAATGTGTTTAGGGCGGTACTGGTCACATTATCGAATACTTTGGCGAAGGTGTCGACACTTTGTCCTGCACTGGTATGGCCACTATCACCAACATGGGTGCTGAGGTGGGTGCCACCACCTCCTTGTTCCCTTACAACAAGAGCATGCGCTCGTACTTGGGTGCCACTGGCCGTTCGCAGGTCGCCCAGGCTGCTGATGCGAATGCCCAGTTCTTGCGTGCCGACGAAGGCTCGGCCTATGACAAGGTGGTTGAAATCAACCTGTCTGAGGTCGAACCCCACATCAACGGTCCCTTCACTCCCGATTTGAGCACCCCGTTGAGCAAGTTTAAGGATATGGTCAAGGAGAACAACTGGAAGGATGAGCTTTCGGCTGGTTTGATTGGTAGCTGCACCAACTCTTCGTATCAGGACATGTCGCGCGCTGCTTCGATCGTCAAACAGGCTGGCGATGCTGGCATCCACCTGGAATCCAAGTTCCTGGTCACCCCCGGCTCTGAACAGATCCGCGCCACTATCGAACGTGATGGTCAAACTGCTATCTTTGAAGGTGCTGGTGCTCAAGTGCTTGCCAACGCATGTGGTCCTTGCATTGGTCAGGTAAGAAGAAGATAGTGTGTGTGCTGGAGATGAACAGCGGAGGAGAGATGATTGACAACCCTCCCCTTGTTACTACTTTTATAGTGGAAGCGCACGGACATTGACAAGACCAAGAAGGAGGACAACGCCATCTTGACCTCGTTCAACCGTAACTTCCGCAGCAGAAACGACGGTAACCCCAAGACCATGAACTTCCTTGCTGCCCCAGAGGTAAGTTTGACCTTGTGTCCATCCATATTACTACATGCCATGCGTAAAGAAAAAGAAAAAAAAAGTGTGGTTTGCTAAAACGTTGGCTTTTTGCTCCTAGATCGTCACTGCCATGGCTTTCTCGGGCAAACTCTCATTCAACCCCATGGTCGACACCTTGCAGGACAAGGACGGCAAGCCATTCAAGTTCCAGCCTCCCAGTGGTGATGACTTGCCCGGCCAAGGTTTCGAAACCGGCCGCGACACCTACGAGCCCCCATCCCCTACCCCTACCCCCGACTCTTCCGTCAACGTTGTTGTCAACCCCACCTCTAACCGTCTGCAGGTCTTGGAACCTTTTAAACCGTGGAACGGTGAGGAATTCAAAAATGTCCGCGTCCTTGTCAAGGTCCAAGGCAAGTGCACGACCGACCACATTTCAGCTGCCGGCCCATGGCTCAAGTACAAGGGCCACTTGGAGAACATTGCCGAAAACACCCTGATTGGCGCCATGAACGCAGACAACGGCCAAGTCAACGTGGTCCGCGACATCACCAACGGCAACGACGACAGCATTCCTGCGGTTGCCAAGAGCTACAAGAACCAAAACATCCCGTGGATGGTGATTGCTGACCACAACTACGGTGAAGGCTCTGCCCGTGAGCACGCTGCTTTGCAGGTGCGCTACCTCGGCTGTCCTTTGATCATCTCGCGCTCGTTCGCCCGTATTCACGAAACCAACCTGAAGAAGCAAGGTGTCCTTCCGTTGACCTTTGCTGACGAAAACGACTGGGAGAAGATCAACGGCGGTGATGTGATCGAGACTGTTGGTGTCAAGGGCTTGGCGCCCGGCAAACCCGTTCAGTTGCTTGTCACCAAAGCTGACGGCAGCAAGCTGACGATTGACGCCAAGCACACGATGAGCGTGGATCAGATTGAGTGGTTCCAGAAGGGCAGTGCCCTCAACCTTATCAAGGAAAAGGCTGAAGCATCATTATTATCATCGTCATCGGCTTAAGCCCTTTTCACAGTAACAGCAACCAGCATATTGTACCATAGAAAGCAGCAGCAGCAGCAGCAGCAGTAGTAGTCATTTTTACAAAAAAGTAGATATTTTTCATTAAAAGTTTTTTCTTGTTACCCCTCCTTCCTCCCCCATCATTTTTTTTTTATTTTTCACGAGAGACGAATATCCTAAAATGAATCAGGATCACGCTGTTGCAGGTGACACACACATTCGCGAGACTCGTCGATCCCAGCAGATTGGCTGTTTCTCTTTCTCTCTCTTTCTCTCTCTCTCTCTCTCTCACACACACACAGTCTTTTTGAAACTCTTTCCATTTTTTCTTTCTTTCCCTTCTTTACTTTGGATGTCTCTCACTGCTCAGCAGACATGTCCGAGCCAGTCAGCAATGTGGAGCATCCTCCAAGTCTTACCATGCCACGATCCATGCCGATCGACGACCGGGATCTTGAAGATGGTCCACTCTTTCGCGCCACCGTAACTCAACTGGAAAGCAAGACCAGCGCTCTGAAACAAAACGTCAAACGCATCCTCAAAGCCGCAACTGCATCTTTGGAGGCCAAGCGAGCCATGGTCGAAGCCGACGAGGCGTTTATCCATGTCCTCCAAGAAATTCCGAGCATGGACCCACTCTTCACGCACTATCTCAACACGACAGCTCCGAAAATGCACGAACAATGGGAACGTATGCAGCACTCGATGCAGTCGTTGCTCATCGATCCACTGCAAAAGCTGTATGAGATGGACATCAAGGCCGCCGAAGCCAAACGCAGACAATTTGACGACGAAAGCAAGCAATACTATGCCTATCTGTCGAAATACCTCAGCATCAAAAAGGACAACATTGCAAAAAAGGACAGTAGCGAGGCAAAGCACCAGGCCAAAAAGCACCACTTTGACATTAGCAAGTTTGAGTATCTAGCGTTTCTGGACGATCTGCATGGCGGCAAAAAGAATCAGGAAATCATGTATTACTTGCTCAGCTATTATCAGAAACAGTTTGCGTTTTATCAGGCCGTCGCTGCCTCGTTGGAACCAGCCAAGCCTGGTTTGGACGGCTTGGCGAGTTTGATGGCCGATGTTTCACGTGAGCAGGATTTGGTCAACAAGGAAAGGAACGAGAAACGGAAACTGCTAGGGATGCAGCAGCAGCAACAGCGCAGTTCATTGGACGAGCAGCATCCACTGTCTCCAACATTGCAACCTCAACAACAGCAACAACAACAGCCATCCATCGTCGAGCCACCCGATGTATCTGCCCCTCAAGTAGATGAAGACAAGTTTCGAGGCATACGTGATCTACAGCAACAACCCGACCGGGATCTCGTTTCAGGTTGTGGGCGCAGAAAGGAGGGCTTTTTGTTTGCCACATCAAAGCCTTTGAAAAGCACCAACACATTTGACAAGGCATCTGGCGCAATGTGGCACAAGTAAAAAATCTCTCTCTGTTTTTTTTTTTTGCAAATTGGAGACCACGCATACATTCTGTCAAAAACTAATGGTTGTATGTAACAAGATACTGGTGCGTAGTAAGCGGAGGACAACTGCATGAATACAGTAATTGGAAAGGACAACTGCAAACGCATATCGAACCCATCAATCTCCGGTTCGCAACGGCTCGAGAAGCACGGAACACAGAACGACGGTTTTGCTTTGAAGTCATCACGACCCATTTCCGACGCGTGTATCAGGCCACATCACAAGAAGAAATGCAGAGCTGGATGGCTACAATCAACAATGCTATCGAAAGTCTATTAAACGGTATGAGCAGCTCGGTCGACTTGTTGAAAAATATGGATATGCAACCAAAGTCGACGACCAAAAAGAGACACGGACGATCCTTGAGTGGCGCATTACGGCTAGGATTGTCGCAAGGAAGCAGTAGCGCTGGCGGTACGGGTGCTTTAGGTGGTACGGGTGGTGGGAACAGTAGTATAGCTTCGGGCAACATGGCTACTACAACCACGAGTTATCTCAAGAAACGGGCAAGCAATCTTAGCGGCGGTGACGCTGGAGCTGATCTATTGGCCGCAGTAGCAGCAAACAACGGCCGAGCAAACGAACTACCAGCATCTTCGGAGAACAAGTTTCGCTGGTCTGGCTTGAGCTTTGGTCGTTCATCGAGCACAAGCCATCATAACAACCATCACCGCTCGTCATCGTCATATAAATTTGAACCTACTGTTGTGAATACCCAGTTATTATCGCAGTTGAAACAAGATCCATCCAATAGGTATTGTGCAGACTGTGGAGACGAAAATCCAGATTGGTGCTCGCTTAATCTGGGCATTGTGCTTTGCATAGGTGAGTTTTTTCCTTCCCAGTGTTATTTTTTTTTTTTGTGTGGATGTTCGATTCACATTCTAGAATATGTTTAGAATGCTCTGGAATTCATCGATCGCTGGGCACACATATATCCAAAGTCAGATCACTGACACTCGACTGCACGTCCTATACCCCTGACATTGTCGCTCTTCTTCGTGCCATGGGCAATGCTCGATCCAACGCCATCTGGGCTGCCAACGCCACCGAGGGTTGTTGTGCCAAAGCAGACGATAACCGCCAAATCAAACTCAACTACATCCAAACCAAATATGTGGATCGTGCATTTGTAGCCGCAGCAGCAGCAGCACCGACCACTGAGGATCCGCAAACTTTATTAAATGAAGCGATCGACACGGATGCTATTCCCGCAGCGATGCACGCCATTGCACTCGGCGCAAACATCAATGCCTGTCGCATAACCGAATCAGCACAAAAGATACCATTGCTCAGCGACGACCAAGACGACGATGACGAATGGCAAAGCCGTGTACGCGAAAACAGTAGCGATCGTCTGGGCGACTTTTATATTCGATACCCTCTTCATTTTGCCTTACTTCATGGACGCGCCTCCGTAGACGACGACCTGGATCGCGATCATGTCTATCCCATGGCCGAACTCTTGTTACAGAACGGCGCAGATACTGGATTGGTGGACTCGGACACAGGTTACACTTTATCCGAGTTGGTCGGCATTGGCCATGTTGTCGACGACGAGGCAATCACTTACCTTAATAGTAAAAACTCGGCCCGTGGCCAGTCGCCTATCCTTCGATCCAGCATGCCACCCCCTTCATTACTCCACGATGACTGCGAAAGCCATCATGCATCTTGTACATTACATAACGATATTAGTAGTAATAAGTAATTTTTGTTATTGTTCTTTCTTTTTATTTTATAATTATTTTGAACACAAATATAATCTAGTACTAGTAATAGTATAATTTCTATAATCCAAAAGACACACACTACATGGTGTAAAAAAGCTCATCAATCGGTCTAGAGGCGTGTGCTGTTTTACCGCGCACTTTACACTTTGATCCGTCATTATCCATCATAGTCACAAGTTCATGCGGCTGTATCCCTTTCAATATTATAAAGTAGCGCGACCCTGTAATGTGCGACACTCTTTTGCGTGCTTTCAATGAAGATTATCTCTTCTGTGAATCACAACTCTGCACAATTGTTTCTGAAAGCCACAAGTAACGCATTAATACATTCTATATTACCATCATTGCAAGTATACTGATATACAAATTACCATAGGTTTCTTTGTGATTTTTATGAAAGATCAAGGGCCAGTGTTGCGACAAGGCGTAGATAGAAATAATGACGGCAACAAAGGAGCAGAGTTTAATACATCACACACGCAGGGCAGTAATATGAGAAACGCCACCTTTTTGCATAAAGATAGCATGGTGCTAAGATTCGATACATAACATGACTGCATATTACAGATCACGCGTTACTCTTTTTTATTATTACTTCTGTAAAGGGATACCCTTAACAATGCCTGGTGCAGAACAAGACATGGCAACAACAGCAGCCGGTATCCAACAAATAGAGGAGACCAGACCACTGCTGTCGCGAGAACAACAAGAGGATTCCACGGCAACGGCGCGCCATCTCAGGTCATTAGGAACAACTGGATTATTCGTTATGCTCTTATCCTCATTCGCTCATTCATGTGCTTCAGTCGCAGTGAAATGGAGCAGTTCCACTTTCCCATCATTTGAGATTGTCTTTGCACGATCCCTGTTTCAAACCTTACTCGGCCTTGTGGGATGTCTGTGGGTTCGAGCTAACCCATTGGGTCCGCCAGGAGTACGTCGCTGGATCGTCTTTTCTGGTCTGTTGGGCACCTTGGGTGCTGCGTGTCTCTATTATAGCTTGTCAAATTTGCCACTTGCAGAAACTACAAGTAAATCAAGAGTACATCTTTCATTTTGAAGATTTAAGCTGTATTTTTTTGTAAAACTAACACAATGGTGTTTCGATATATGTGTTTTATATGATGGATAGTCGTCATCTACCTGTACCCTACGCTGACAGCCATCATGGCAGCACTTTTTCTTGGTGAACCCTTTGGATGGTGGGACACCCTATCTGCAACCTTGTGCATGGTGGGTGCAGTACTCGTCTTTAAACCATACATACTGTTCGGTAGCAGCAGCAGCAAGAAGCAACCCTCGAATGATGGTAGCAATAATACTGCAATTGCAGCGTTAACAGCAATTCTGTGTGTCTTTTTTGCCTCTTCAGCATATACTGCTGTACGCAAAGTAGGCACTCGCACTCACTTTTTCTCTTTGACTTTTGTTACTGGATGCTTTCTTTGTCTTGTGAGCCTTCTTGTCGCCTTGTTTGGGTTCCAAGCGTTCGTGTTTCCCCACGACTTGAAGAGCTGGATGAAGTTCATTTCGATCGGTATTGCTTCTTCAGCGCAACAGTGTTTAGCGAATCTAGGGTAACGTACTATCAATCGAGAAACAAAGCATAAGATACCCAATTGACAATCGTGCATCATGAAGAAAAAAAATGTATACTAACAATTGCTTTTTCTTTTTCTTTTTTTTTTGTGCATGAATTAATTACAACAACAACAATACAGTGTTCAGTTGGCGCCTGCTGGATCAGCAACGCTTATGTGCATGAACGATATCATCTTTGCATTTATTTTTGGCATCCTTTTATTTGACGAATATCCAGATGCCATCAGTATCATTGGCGCCATCTTGATTATTGTAATGACTAGTAGTGTGGTAGCCATCAATAAATAGTACTAGGGGTGAGCTTTGTTTATGTTTCGCATTAAGCTTGATGCAACTATTTCTGTTAAAAACACAAAAGCAGCATGTGGAATTTTTGGGATGCCCTTCTAGCATCTTATGCAATTACATCACACCAAAATTCTGCTCTCCACCTTGGACGAATATCATGCGCGAGAGCGGTGATGCGAGGGAGCGATCTTTAGCTGGATTAAAGTCAATACCTAAGAAGCTTATGTGCAACGAGCTCCTTAACCTTGTACACCTTTTACAAAATCACAAATGTCGTACCAAGATTCGTCATCATCAGGAACAGCTATTCGTATCCAAGAACAACACCAAGAAGAGACCAGACCATTATTATCATTACCATGGCAATCAACGTTGGATAGAAGCAGCAACAGCACAAGAACAACAACAACGCTTCGCTTATTGGCACTAGGCATAAGGCGGGAAACCCTCGGGCTTTTTATTATGCTCTTGGCATCTTTAGCCCATGCTTCCCATTCCGTCTTTGTGAAATGGTGCAGTTTAACATTTCCGGCATTGCAAATCATTTTTGCACGATCGCTTCTTCAGACTTTGTTTGGCGTCTTGGGCTGTTGCTTGCTCGGCGTTAAGCCATCGGGTCCGTCCGGTGTGCGTCGATGGGTTGCGTTGCGTGGATTTTTCGGTGCCTTGAGCGTAGTCTGTCTTTATTACAGTATGCCGTACCTGTCATTGGCAGAAGTGACAGGTAAAAAAAAAAAAAAAACAGAAACTTGAATAGACAGCACACACTCTATAGCAAAAATCTATTGCTCAAATTTCTAGTTAATCAGGGAACAATGTGTCATCTTTTTGTGTGTAGTTATCATCTATTTATACCCCTCAATGACGGGCATTTTAGCTGCTCTGTTCCTCGGCGAGCCGTATGGGTGGTTAGAGGCGTCGTCTGCAGCGTTATGCATGGTCGGTGCAGCGTTGGTATCGAAGCCGTATATACTGTTTGGCGACAGTGACGGAACTCCTGGCGAGAAAACACCTACTCATGATGGCCAACACGAAGAGATCAACCACAGTACGACGACATTGGCGACGTGCATTGTTTTTCTTTCCGCCATTACGGCTTCGTTTACCTACACGATCGTTCGAAAGGTCGGGACCAAGAGCCATTTTTTGACGCTTGCAGTGTCCACAGGATATATGATGTGCTTCGTGAGCTTCCCAGCTGTACTATTCGGAATCCAAGATTTTGTAATGCCAACAAGCTACAAGGACTATTTGCTACTTCTCTCCGTTGGTTTCGTTGCTTTTATCTATCAATGTCTGGCGAATCTAGGGTAAATACTACAGCTATAAAAGAAGCTGTTACTCAAATTAATTTGAACTATATGAAGGGCATGTGTGCACTAATATCATACTCATCTTGTTATATGTATTTGCTATATAGAGTTCAATTAGCTCCAGCTGGGCCAGCAACGCTCATGTGTATGAACGACATTGTATTTGCGTTCATCTTTGGAATTTGTTTCTTTGATGAATACCCTGACGTTTTAAGTGTTCTCGGCGCTTTGTTGATTATGACCATGACTAGCATAGTAGCAGTTAATAAATGGAAGAAAAACTGATGAACATGGTACGCATGAATAATAAAAAGGTCACTATCCCCCCAGAAAATATACATCAATGGTGGCTGATGCTCGTAAAAATAGCGCCTGAAAGGAATTGAAATTGTATGATAAGCAGGTATCATTGTTGCTCAAGACCGGAGCATGATACTGTATATAGTTCCAAGTATTTCATGCGTATTGGGTAGATAGATTTGCCAAGAAATAATTGACTGGCGTGATACATTGAACCCTACTACATGTAGTATTTCTCAGAATCCAAGTACAAATGATTATTAACATGCTATGTATCAGTAAGGATTACATAGCTGTTATGTAAAGATCCCTTATGATGCTCTACATTCTCGTTAATATACATGGGAATGAGCAAGACACAGATGACGCTTCTATATTTTACGCAAGTGCATAAGAAAGGCGGTGGTATATAGAGATGCTTTCAAAATAGATCACTTTATATAACCAATATAATAACAGCATACGTCCGGATTCATCTTTGTAATATACTGTATATATAATGCTTCTTTGAAAACTTTACAGTGTTCTGGAAAGCTTTCAAAGTAGGCTGTTGAAGGCTTCAAAAGCGACGTTACATAACGCTGAAACTTGACACTCTTTATACAATGTAAAATCGAGCCCATACAATAGTGGATGTATATTATGTATAAGAGCTGAAATAACGAAATGCCGGAATAGTTGCTCATTAATGATACGCATGAAATTGCCAAAGTGATCGCCTATAAAAACTCTTTACTGAGCAAGGATGACCTGTAAGTGGATATTATCACTATCACCTCAAGTATCAATGTACATAGAGTGATGATAATGATTGTAGGAAAGTTGCATATGCTACCAAAAAGTCGAGGCACACTAGCTGCTGGGCGTCTTTCATGACGTATAAGTTAATGGAAAAAGAGAAACGAGTTGGTTGGTATATACATACATATGTGTGTAAAGTTCAGGGATCGTTCGTGGAGCTTTTAGGCACACATGTAGGTTGTAAAAATACAGTCTCGGCATGATGATACTATTGACACATTCTGCAAGGATTGACTTACTTGGCGGATTGCGTGAGCATATGTAATCAAAAGCAGCGCTGTTTGCCTGGTGGGTGGGTAAACAGTTAAGAATTCAATTAGTTATTGAGAGCAACAACCTTATTTGACATATATACGCCGCCACCCCCATGTGATCATCCTCAACCATCCGGATTTTTGTGTTCCTTGATATCAACAGCCTATCGATGTGATCCGAAAATTTACTCGTTGCGATACAAAAGATTTCACGGTGACTATATATATACAACAGCGGATGGGGATCATATAGCGGTTTTGGATTTGAAGTTTTTTCTTTTCAGATATGATATGTGAAAAAAAAGGGTTTCGGTGACTATTTTCCAATGATGGAATGTGGGTGCATGCTTAAATTGCACAGATCCGGGGACACGCGGTTGGCAACATAAGTGGAAGGTCATATTACCAGAAATTCGGATAAATACGTAGTAAAAACAATGCATGATGTTGATCGTGAAAAATTGTTTATATCTACCATGGGAAGAAAAGGCTTCAGTGAAAGATTAAGTAAAAAGAGGATAAACACTGCCTCTGCAACTTTTTAAAAAAGGTTATGGTCTTGTTGCGCTATTGAATTCTGCCGACCCATTTGTATACATGTAGATGACCGATACAAAGTCGCGCATTAAAAAGCTTAAAATAGGAAAAAGACATCTCCCTACGCCTCACAGCATCACCTAATTTTGTATTTGGGGATTTTTACGTTGGCCTTTCGGTTCCCGAGTAGTACTGGGACTCTGCATGTGTAAAACACGATCCAAATCAATCTGTCAACGCCGGCCACTTTACATATACCATATTAAAAAGAAATCTGTATTTCTTCTTAGCTTTTTACGACACGTTCGAAGAAAAGAAGCGGGTGCTTCGTCAACGAGTGCGGATAGTATTAAAGGCTTACGTGTACAGATCGTGTGAATGATTTGATTAGTTATCAAATTGTGTATGGATTTGCTCCGTGGGATATCCGTTAGAAAATGGAAGCAGATTCTGTTTGGTGTTTATTTATGTCTGGGAAAATGCGGTGCATCAAAAGAAAAAAAAAAAGGAACCGGATCCTAGATGGGTTGAATAGTTTGTATATGGCGCGACGGCCAAACGATCCGCATCGAGAGCATCAGGTTTTTGAAAGTGTTTTGTAATGGCGTGCACACGCGCCCACTATGTGGGTGGTACGTTTTTCGTCATCGTAGGCATGTATTTGTCTTTTAAGGTTACTGTCATTCGTAGGCTAATGAACCCAAGGCAAACAGAAACTTGCCGTGCACATATGATACGCACAGATCAATAATAATACATAGACTTGCATAAAATTGGTGGCCGGTCCATATTACTAATACGCGAGATGACCGGTTCCACTTTACTAAGGTATGTAGCACAAAGACATGTCATTCGTTTGATGAGCAGTCAACAAGAAGAAACATAAGTTGGAGAAGCTTTTTTTTGGATATATCAACATTAAAGAGATCAGTAGGATGACACGACAAAAGGGCTATATCGCTAATCATTTCTTTTTTTTCTTTGTGTATGTACTGTATGCATGTTTGATTGCTGCTGTAGGTGTTATCGTGATAGTATATGTACGACGTACATCGGATTTATACTCGCGCGAAAAACAGACCAGCATAATCATCGGAGTGATCTATCAAGAAAATTTTGAAGGAAATGATGACTGCTGCTACGTACAGTATACACCGTTGATTACAATGATACTCATGCAACGACGTGAGAGAGAGAGGGGGGGTGGGTGGTATTGTGTTGCGCGCACGCATAATACTTGGTTGACGTACGACAACTCCACAAAATAGACTGTGTACAGTGTAGACGTTGAAGGTTTGTACATGTGAAACAAGTTACACCAGCTGTCACCGATCGCGCGAGCGAACGATGGGTAGTCGAGAAAGAAAGAGAGAGAGAGAGAGAGAGAGAGAGAGAGGGTTAGCGCGGTAAGACTGTATCAACAGCGATCTATTTCCTCTTAATCTCTTGTTAATATCGCCGACGAGACGTTCCACATGTTGCAACGTAAAATGAACAATTTAAAACGGTGTCTTTCCATGCGTTCGCACGCGCGAGGGGGGACGAAGCAGAATCTACCACGATACGAAGTCTAACTGTGATCTAGGAAACTCAATGCTTTTCCCTTTTTCCTCTTTGGCTTTGAACACTGCTCCTTTCCCTATTCGAACGATTTCACAGTACGGGTGGTTGGATGGTGGAGTGAGCGCTATTTGTGACACATGGCTGCTGTGTGGATGATATAGAGTGGGTTGTGTACGACGTCCGAAAGCACCGGCTGTATGGATAACCTTCCTCCCCCCCCCTTTGTATGTGTGCTCCAGAGCCTGCTGCTCCTGGCTGCTGTCTCCCCAAGAAAAACCCATTCGTTGGATCGAGTCATGTCCATAATAGGTCCTGTACTACTTCCACTATCTTATTCTCAAAATCACGCCAGGTCTTTGAAAATGACTCACAAGTAAACAGCGTTATCATCCATCTTAGTGTGAGGCTGTCTATACTTTTAAAAGAAACGATGATGGACGGGGAGAAGTATCTTTTCCATCTGCAAATTCAGCCTGCCTCCTTGCAACCTTCTTCTTCTTGTTCTTCTTCTTGCTACACTTAACGTTTGCTAAGCCTAAAAGTATAACTTTTTTTTTTCATGATACCTCCTTTTAAATTTTCTTACGTGGTATATCGGCCAGGTGTACACTGCATGTTCAAAACAGTAAGGCCCATGCTGCGCATTTGCTCTATGGACATTAGAGGTAGGGACCCCACATTAAACCCCCGAATACCGTTCTGGTCGCGCGAAAGCTGATCTATCTCTCGGTCTCCCTCACACACTCGCACGCACACACCAGTCTCGCGCGCAAGCCAAAACGAGCGGGCGGTAACAAACAGAGAGAGAGAGAGAGAGAGAGAGAGGGTGCGTGCGTAATAGAGAGAGAAAGACAGAGACAGAGTGAATGAGGGACTGACAAAAAGAGAGAAACACAACACACATCATGTGGGGAGACCGAGCAAACGTTTATTTTTAAAAGATGAAACCCCATTTTACTCTTCTTCTCTTTCTTTCTCTTTCTCTCTTTTCCCTCTACTTCTCTCTTTTACTTTTCTTCTTCTTGACTTCTTTGCTCTGTTACT
Organism: Zychaea mexicana; assembly: GCF_025766255.1. Classification (NCBI taxonomy): domain Eukaryota; kingdom Fungi; phylum Mucoromycota; class Mucoromycetes; order Mucorales; family Lichtheimiaceae; genus Zychaea; species Zychaea mexicana. The sequence continues at coordinate 99,763 of NW_026516720.1, forward strand.
GCTAGTACTACCGCCGCTTTTCTGTATGCGGGCTTGAATGATGCACGGACTTGTTGCGCAAACCTCACTTTTGCCGATTTCATCAGACGAAACTTACTTTCTGTCACTACTGTCGAGCCCCACGTTTTACATTCCACCTCCTGCTGTGGCTGCTGAGCAAGAACAACAACAACAACAACATGAACATGCTTGTCAGCAACAACAACAACAACATATCCAACCACAAGTGCAGCACAGTCCGTTCCTTACTACTTTTGCTGTTGCGCAGCAATCATCAACACCATCACAGAATTTTGTCATTGATGGGTTAACGCCAATGTCTTCTTCTTTGCACTCATCATCCTCCTCGTCGCCACCGTCACCACCCATCAATGTACCCTCGCTGACATCATCGTCGTCGTCGTCATCTTCTTCTCCTCCAGTAGTATTCACAACCAAGCCACCAAGAATCAAGAAAAAAGCACCATTACCCTATGCATCCAACCTGCTCAACCTATGCTTCACCAACACACCAGCAGCAACAATGAACAATTCATATTCTAATAGTAAAACCAATGAAAGAAGGGCAAGGAGGAAGCACCCATCTACCACTACTGCTATCACAACTGTCACCGAGCGCAACCAAAGTCAATCCAGCAAAAGTGACAATGAATATGATCTTGACGTTGATAGTGGTAGTATCACCACCAAAACCACTTTTACTACTACTACTACTACTACTGCTCCTACTAAAAGCAATAGTAGTCATCATCATCATCATCCACGCTATCAATGTGATTTTGAAGGTTGTAACAAAATGTTTACACGGCCGTACAATTTAAAATCACACAAACGAACACATACAGCGGAACGACCTTATTCTTGTCCTCATTGTCCAAAACGTTTTGCTCGTCAACATGATCGGAATAGACATGCCAAGCTACACACGGGAGTCAAGGCCTATGTGTGCCACCATTGTAACAAGGCGTTTGCTCGACAAGATGCATTGAGTCGCCACCAACGACCTAGTGGAGGACAGGGACTATGTTGCAGTAACAGTACCGGTAACGGCTATTCAACAACATGATCATCCCCTTGATCCTTTATCTTTTTAAAAATCATAGCTCCATCACAGTATATCATACCCTTTTCCTTTCTCTTTTATGTAATATTATCTTCCTCTTGTTTTTGTATGAAACTTATGGTTGTATGTATGACTCCTTTTATGATAATAATAATTACCTGCCACCACTCCCTTTATGAATTTCATGTTTTCGGGCGTTACTAGATATTTGATTGGCTGTCAAATTTGACTGTCAACTAAAAAAAAAAAAAGTTTGTACGCCAAAAAAAACGAGGCGCGAAAAACGCGTCCGTTTTTTTTTGGTTTTTGGTTCCTTTTTTTTTTCTTTTAAACCTATAAAATGGTAAGAACTCTTTACGATTTTCAAAAGATTTTTATAATCCTCCCCAAATCTTTAACTTTTTTTTTTACTCCCTTGCCCTTTTAGTCTCAATCCGATAATCGTAAACGTAGAAGAGATAGTTTCAGCAACCGTCCTAGCGATCTGGGCGCGGATTCACCCATGCCAATGACCGATTTGGCTCAGTCAGAAATCCCACCTTCATCGCCACAACCTTTTTTCTCTGAAGTGGACGTGCGTCAAGACGAAATTGAGGATGACGACCAAGACATTGTCAGACACAATGATTCTGACGACGACGACGGTGAAGATTTGTTTGGTCAAAACATGGAACAGTAAGTTGGTTTTTTTTTCCTTGTTATTACAATCTACCTACGTAGCTGTTGTACCTGGAAACAGTACAACACACAAAAAAAAAAAAACTTGTGACGGACAAGTAAAAACTCATGAAAAAAAATTACACGTTAACACTATTAGGGATTATGTACGAAACCCTGAACTGGATCGCTATGAAAATCGCGGCATTGATGACGAAGAATACGACCCTGTTGACTTGGCCACGCGTAATCGCGTCGATGCTCAACTTGGACGACGTGATGCTGAGATTCGACGCCGTGAGGGTCGCATTGCTGGTGCTTTTCTGGACGGTTTGGACGACGAAGAGGGTGATCAGCCCTTGTTGACAGCTAGACCTCGTAGACGACACAACTATGATATGGACGATATGAATGATTTGGATGATTCTGTGGTGAGTGTGTCCTTTTATTTTTAATATTTTTGAAACGTATACATGTATCATTTCCCCCTTTGATGTTAACCGCGTTTGATTTATATATAGCCTGAAATGTCAATGGAGGATCTTCGTAACGTGAAGAATGCCACAATTGGTGAATGGGTCAGTTTGGAAGCACCTCGACGCGCTGCAAAGAGAGAGTTCAAGAACTTTTTGCAAACGTACGTCGATGAAAACGGTACTTCTGTGTACGGTGAACGTATCCGAGATATGGGTGAACGTAAGTTATATACCCAAAAAAACAAACAAGATTACTTGTACATAGGATAACAAATTTTTGAGGATCATTTAGGTAACCGTGAATCATTCGAGGTGAACTATGAACAACTCACTCAAAGCAAGCCTGTCTTGGCCTACTTTTTGGCCAACTCACCTATTGCCATGTTGAAAATCTTTGATGAAGTTGCATTGGAAGTCACGTTGCTGCAGTTCCCTGAATACGAGCGCATTCATCGTGAAATCCATATCCGTATCACAGACTTGCCCACCATCAACACGCTTCGTGAGCTGCGTCAGAGTCAGTTGAATTGTCTTGTCCGTGTCTCTGGTGTCGTCACCCGTCGAACGGGCGTCTTCCCTCAACTAAAGTGGGTCAAGTACAACTGCGGTAAATGTAACGAGCTCTTGGGTCCTTTCTATCAAGATATCCACAATGAAATCAAGATCCGTACTTGTCCCAGCTGTCAGAGCAAGGGTCCTTTCATTGTCAACATGGAACAGGTAAAAGAAAGAGAGAAAATCGTTTGAATTTTTTTTTTTCTGACATGTGTTGAAATTTACTAGACGGTGTACAGAAACTATCAAAAATTGACTATTCAAGAAAGTCCCGGCACTGTTCCTCCTGGTCGTCTTCCTCGTCACAGAGAGGTCATTTGCTTGTGGGATTTGATTGATCAAGCTAAACCGGGTGAAGAAATTGTAAGTTTGAAAGAAGGGAGTGATGGTAAACGATTGGATGAGGGTGTTACTAGAAAAAAGACTTCTGACTTGTAGTTAACACTCTATAGGAAGTGATTGGTGTCTATCGCAACAACTTTGATGCTTCGCTGAGCACCAAGAACGGTTTCCCCGTCTTTGCAACCATCATTGAAGCCAACTATATCAACAAGAAGGAGGATATGTTTGCTGCATACAGACTTACGGATGATGACAAAAAGATTATTCACGAGATGGGCAAGGACAAGCGTATTGGTCGCAAGGTATGTTTTGTTGCTAATGGGAGGGTGGGAGAACTTGAATTATCCGAAAGATGGAACCGGGGGAGATCATTAACCGCGCGTGCCGTTGGTTCTATGGGGTGGTTTACCATATAGATCATGAAGAGCATTGCTCCTTCCATCTACGGTCACGAGGATATCAAGCGTGCCATTGCGCTGGCTCTCTTTGGTGGTGTGCCCAAGAACATCCAAGGCAAGCATCAGATCCGTGGTGATGCTAATATCTTGATGCTGGGTGATCCTGGTACGGCCAAGTCGCAGTTCCTGAAATATGTCGAAAAGACTGCGCATCGAGCTGTGTTCACAACGGGTCAGGGTGCCAGTGCCGTTGGTTTGACTGCATCCGTGCATAAGGATCCCATCACGCGCGAATGGACCCTTGAAGGTGGTGCTCTTGTCTTGGCTGACCGTGGTGTTTGTCTGATTGATGAGTTTGACAAAATGAATGATTCCGACAGGTAAAAAAAAAAAAGATTACACTGTCCTTTTGTTTTTTTTGGATCTCCTGAGATGTTTTGATATGCATAAGTACAAGTCAACTTAAAAAAACGGCTCTCGGATCCATGATGAACCTAAAAAACAACAACAACCCTATAGAACTTCCATTCACGAAGCCATGGAACAACAATCGATTTCCATATCCAAAGCTGGTATTGTCACCACACTACAGGCACGATGCTCAGTGATTGCCGCCGCCAATCCTATCCGCGGCCGTTACAATGCCTCGATTCCATTCTCACAAAACGTTGAATTGACCGAACCCATCCTGTCACGTTTCGACGTGCTGTGCGTTGTCAAGGACAGTGTCGAACCTGAACAGGATCACCTTTTGGCAACCAATGTGATCAGCAGCCACATCCGCTCGCATCCCAAATTCGACGGTCAACTCGACGTGGCAAAGCCGACGGACGAAGATCCAGAAATCATCCCCCAAGACATTTTACGCAAATACATCATGTATGCACGTGATCAGATACAGCCTAAACTTCATCAGGTCGATGAGGCCAAGCTTGCACAGCTCTATTCAGAACTTCGCCGAGAGTCGTTGGCAAGCGGCAGTATCCCGATTACCGTACGTCATTTGGAGTCCATGGTGCGATTAGCCGAGGCACATGCAAAGATGCATTTGCGTGAATACGTGCGTTCGGATGATGTGGATATGGCAATCAAGGTGACGCTTGACAGTTTCATCAGTGCTCAAAAGTTCAGCATGATGACAGCACTGAGAAAGGTAAAGCTACTGTTGTTGTTTTTTCACACACTCATATAAAATAATTGTTGTTGAGTTACATACATACTTACTAACAACAACAACAACAACAACAACAACAACAAATGCATGTGAAACAACAGAGATTCCGACGATACACCACAAACACACAAGATCGCGAGGAGTTGTTACTTGCCACGCTGAACTCGATTTGCCGAGAAAAACGTCGTTTGTACCAGCTGCGACGTCAGCAACTGCCTGAAGAAGCCAAGGTGGATGTCGAAGATCTTGAAAGCAGGGTAAGTCATCGTGGGTTGTTGTGTATCCATGTCATATGGTGTAATGTGGGTCTTCATTGACGTGTGTTTCTTCTACTACTAGGCACGTGGAATGCAAATCTACGACATCCAGCCCTTCCTCAACTCATCCCTCTTCCAACGCCAGCACTATACATACGATCCTGAACAACGCGTTATCATCAAGCGCTATTAATTTGCCTCCTTTTTCTCTCCAAACACATACACACACACACACACATTTCCTCCTCTCTCGCTCTTTTTCATTTTAATCTGTAACATAATACAAAGTTTTTTTTTATATACATACGCAATTTCATTTCTCAAATTATTATGGGGTTATTCGATTTTTACATGTTGATCCAGTAGTTGTGCTACCATCGCGGATGCTTCGGCAGGGAAAAGGAGTTTGGACAGCGTCTTGATCTGCTTGAGCGTATGGACATCCTCCTACAACATGCAACCCACCGCACCCCCACCTCAAACATTTGAGTTTTATTTTAATTTTGAGTTCTTCTTTTATCCTTACCTCTGTTGTCATTGTTTGGTCACTTGTCTGAGAGACCGCGTGATTCACAACAGCACTACTAGCGGAAGATGTCTCTGCAGCTTCTTCTTCTTCTTGTGCTGCTGTTGCCTCCTCAGTTGCTGCTGTTGCTTGAGCTTTATCTATAAATGTGAAATTAAAAAATTTTATGTTATGGCGATCAGAAAAGAAAGTTTCATCTTTTTCCCGCACACAGTGATGCATAAAGAAACCTTAAAGACATTTTACCTCTTTCAGTTTGAAGGTTTTGACATTCTGCTCGTTTCCGATCGACACGTGTTTTCAAGGACGCGAGTTCCTGCTCAAACGCTCTTTTCTTTTGTTGTAGATTGTGTAAGGGTTGGAATGACAATGATGAGGGCCGTTGCTGTTGCTGCTGCTGCTGCTGCTGCTGCTGTGGGTGTTTTCGTTGTCTTTTTCGTTGATGTTCCTGTTCCTGCGGTCCGATCTGTTCTTCCAATGCCTTGATATGTGTATTTTGTTCCTCTACCTAGTGGATTGTTGTTTGTGAGAATTATTACGCACACCATAGACCCCTTTGAGACGCGAACGCGTGTATTTTTTTTACCTTGGACTCCCACACGTGTACTTCCTTCTCAAGTGCTTTGATGCTGGCATCGGCTCGTGTTAACAAGGCCTCGATTTCGGGCAAGCGCTTACTGTAAAGTTCACTCTGTGCGTAGCGAATGTCCTGGACAGGAATGACTTCTGAATGCTACCCATTTATTGTGTGAGTGACCTCTAATAAAAAAAGCATTACACATTGGCATCGTACCACTTCAAATTGTGTCACTCTATGTAACCGATTGTAGCCTTGTGTCGATGTATTTAGGAGATTAACCGATGCTGCGAGCTTATACACATGTTTTTAGAATCAATTGTAAAGGAGGCTGTAATGTTTGCTAGTTTTACCTTTTGCACAGTTTCTTCTAGACATGAACTAGCACCTTGCAAATGGTCAATGTAAGTATACGGTTTGCGCCATTCCGTTTGTTCCATAAGCAACTTTTTATTTATGTAATGCTTGAAATAAGGGGGGGGGGGGCTGGGAGTGTTCAGTTTCAAAAGAGAGCAAGAGTTGTTCACTGAGGGCAGTTTGGGGGGGAGGGAGGTTTAAGAAGAAATTCAATGCTGTTGTTGTTGTTCAGTTTCATAGGCAATTATCTCTTTCAGCTGGGCAACCAAATCGGGATATGGATCCAACTGATTGTATATTTTCATCTCCCACACATCATCCGGCAATGCAGCGGAAGGAGCCGCAAACAGCGTGTCTGTGAACCTCTGGTACGCACCGTCATCCTTGCTGTGGTGATTCCGCAGGCTGTTTTGACAGTTGACAAAGAACTGTGGATAGTGCGTCGGGAAATCTTTGAGTTTATCGGGTTGCTGGCGGATGCGAGTGATGTCGACATGATCAAACTCCTCGTCCGCTCGTCGCTGGTGCTCTGGTGCTGGCGAATGCGGTAATAGGAGTAGATCCACTGCTGTTTCTGCTGTTTCTGGTGGCGTATCATCATGGGGTATATAGCCGACCAGGTCGCGGAATTGTTGTAGTAGCGAAGGGACGGGCTGCAATGCCTTGGATATGCGAGCCATCCATTCGACATCGTCCAGCTGTTGTCGAGCAACGTACAGGGTGTTTTCAAAGCGCGGCCAGTCTGTAAACAAGTGTGAGCGCAGGGTGTTGAAGAGCGGGGCATTGTGGGCGACCAGGTGTCGCATTTCAGTGTCACGGTCCAGCAGTGAGACACAGATGGTGTCTGGCACTGCGTGTGCTGCAATGTCGATGGATCGGGTCGGTGAAAGCAGCGCTTCTTCCACGAGGGTCATTGTTGATGGTGTGGTTGGCGCAGGCAGATTGCTCAAGTCAAACGACACGGATGGTTTGCGGTGCTGTACTCCTCCTCCTCCTCCTGCTTCTTCTTCTTCTGCTTGTGGTGGCGGTGTGAGTGGTGCTTTGGTCATGGTTTCTTACTTGTTCTTCTTTGGTGGAAAAAGTGGGGGAAGGTGTGTGTGCGTGTGTGTGTGTGTGAAGAGAAAGAGAGAAAGAGGGAGAGAGAAAGAGGGAGAGAGAAAAAAGGGCGGGAAACAGAGAAGGGTAATTGAATTATCTGGTGATCGCGAAAATAACAATACTACAGCCTGGGTGTGGTTGTTTTGGGCATTAATGGGGAAGGGGTTGTTGCTTGGTGGTGGTGGTGGTGGTGACACCCTAAAAAAAACACACAAATTTCTGTTTGATTTCTCACGCGTTCGGGCCCCACCACGCGCATGCTCTCTCCTTCTCTCCTCTCTCTCTCTCTCTCTTTTCGTGTTAATGTGTACCCGCACTCCCACACGCTTGTTCAGTTGACTTGACGATACTTCTTTGCACCATTCAATGCACTGTAAATTACGATTTGAGTTGGAATTTGGAATGAACCCAAAACAAGTATTAAAAAGCCTTGTATAAACCAAAACACTTTTACGTCATTCAAAATGGAAATGGCTTGCACCTGCTATACATGCTAGACCGCTGTTATTGTCCGTTATTTTTATTTTAGTTCTTTCAGTTTCTATCTCTCTGTCTCTCTCTCTCTCTCTTTACCCTCTTTTTTTTTACTTTACAAATCCTTAATTCATAAAAAAAAAAGAAAAAAAATGCCACGCAATTTAGCCAAAAAAGCAGGCAAACAACAGACTCGAATGGCAGCATTAGACAAACTGGGTACACCAGCGTCGAGTCGTGCAGGATCTGAAGACGAAGCTGACGATTCCCTTTCTGAAATCTCTGCTATCTCTGCTGCTGCTGCTGCTGCTGACGAAGAAACACTTGTCGACGACCAACTACGCCACTGTGTGGATGATTTAGGTGAAAAACGTACTAGGTATTATAAACGTATATCTACCAAAAAAAAAAAAAAAAAAAGATGGCATGTAATTTTATAGAAAGACCACCACTGAGATAATAGTTTATTACAATATGTACATGCAGTGTACGAGAGGCAGCATTGACCAAATTGGATCGTTTATTGGCACGGTATTACTGTGGAGATTTTTTCGAATCGAATCCATCCAGTCAAGAAGCCATGTTACAGCTTCTGGTGAGATCGCTTAGAAAACCAGGCAGTACTTTGGAAGCGATTCTCGCAGCCAAGGGAATTGGACTGGTGTTTATCAATGACGGGGATGAGCAAGAAGAGCTGTTTGGCATGGTATTGTCACTGTTGAAGAATACTATCACGGATGCATTGGATGTGCGGTTAAAACATCAGGTAGGTCCTTATCTTTAGTTTCGTGCCCCGCAATAAAAGGGGACCCTGCTGCCCAGTTTGTTGCACATGCATTACATGATGACACATTGACCTATCTTTGAAAATAACGATACATGTGTAGTGCATTGAAACACTTGCATTGATTACGTTGATCGCCGCCTCAAATGCGGATACCAGAGGCGGCCTCGATTATTTCTTCAAAATTCTAATCTCGAATGGTGAAAGCCTTCAACCCGATGAAAAGCTAAAGCAAGGTGCTATGGATGAGCTTTTGTGCACCAGCTTACGTGCCTATGGTCTCTTATACGCGGCCCTGTTTGGTGACGGACGCGGAACCTGGGAGGATGCATGGGATGAATCGCAAGGGTAAAAACAACAGAGATATTCACGTGGTCCTTCAATCGATCTAATAGAACGCATGCTTTTGTTATAGAGTAATGCCGGCTCATATAGACTTTTTGGAATCTACATCTAAAGAAAACCGCGTCGCTGCCGGAGAAAACGTTGCATTGATGTTCGATTGTGTTCAGGTGTCGCACAAGCATGTAAGATCTCAACAACAATGACAACAGCAACTCAATAGATCCCCTCCCCCCTCTTCCCTTGTTTTATCATTGTTATTGCTCTTCGGGAGGGCATTATTGCTATCCCTTGGCTGTCACAAGTCTTCTTCATCGGACAATGACCCATTCCTGTACATTCCGAGTAAGAGATCATACTTATATTTTTTTACTACCAAAATAGGCTCAAGAGATGAGCGAGTTTGAAGTAGAAGACAAGCCAGAATACGAAGAAATAGACGATTTGGTAGATATGCTCCAACGACTTTCTACAGACAGCAATCGACGGGTCAACAAACAAGATCGCAAAGAGCAAAAGAGTGCGTTCCGTGATATCATACGTAGTGTGGAAGAAGGCAGTCGACCTAAGCAAAAACTCAAGATTGGTGGCCAGAACATGTTGTTCCGGGGCTGGGGTAAGTGATGTGCTATGCTTTAGGCTTGGTTTTGCGTGTAGTCAAAACAAGTGTGGTGATCAACAAAGGGTTGGGGGGGATGCTCTATGTGATGATGCTAACTTGTAAATAAACTCGTGTGTGTGTGTGGCATTTGTCAAGCCCGCATCATTATGCTTGCAGCATTCCGAAGCTTCTTAGGAGCAGGCCTTGCACAGCATCTTCAAGTAAGTAGCCGGCATGAGAAAAAAAAACAAGAAAGAGGCATATGCACTTTAAACATACATGTCACATTTTTATATAAAAAAAAGTTGTACTCATGTCGCACATCATACTTTCCATATTGCAGGAGAACGAGTTACTGGAAAATGTATTAGCGAGTGGGATCAGCAATGGTACTGCATCAGAAGATGAAGAGAGTGAGTCAGAAGAAGAAGAAGAGGCTGGTGAGGGATTCGAGATGGAAGATGACATGTCCTTGTCAAAGTCTGCAGCAAGTAAACGTGAGCGTGCTAGACGGCTCAAGAGGTCAAAGAAGTTATAGTAAAAAAAAAAAAACTTGCGGCACGACAGTTATTTTATTGTTATTATTGTTATTAGCACGAACTATTAATATTATTACAACGCTTATTGTTTGAATGCTTAATCGTGTGGCAACAGCCTACTTGTAAACATATCAAAAAGAAGAGAGAGAAGCCGGACATCAGGGCAAATTTTGGGCTTTTTCAACTAAAAAGAAGAAAAATGTAACGGGTCAATCCACAAAAGTCAATATTGCAGACTCACGGTCATCGGGACAATGTCCCGCAGGTTCCGAGCGAACAAAATACATACGCCAAATGCGAAAAACCTTACTTGGGGAGACAGCATCAGAGTTTACTATAGAAATGAAAGAGAGAGAGAGAGAGAGAGAGAGAGAGAGTTTAATCATGGCGCCCAAAGTTGTATTGTGAAAACTTCACTCATGGATGATTATTACAGATGAGCAAGCAGCAGTAGCTACTAGTCTAATAGCAACGTCGGGCGGCGGCGTTTCGGCATGCGACCCGATAAGAGTTGAAAAGGGGGTCAGAGAGGGGAAAGGGTGGGGGGAGGATAGCGTCATCAACGCAACATCAACATCATCATCATCACTGGGCCTCTTTCTCTTTCCAACCAACGCGATCATCCATCCATCCATCCTTCTCTCTCCCCCCCCCTTTTATTGACCAGTGCACAAAGAAATGCGAAAAATCGGCTTGTCCGTAACGTAGCCCAAACATAGATCACTTCCGAGCCAGCCAGTTTAGCCAGCCAAGTTAGCCAGCCAAACAAGCAGCAATAAGCCAAAATCTCTTTTGCCTGCTTTTTGCTTCTCCCTCGTCGTCGTCGTCTCTCTCTCTCTCTCTCTCTCCGTGTATGGTTACACTGTTGAGCGAGGCATGCATTTGCCACAGCTTTGTTCTCCAAAACAAATAATGCAAGCGCATCCCTCATCATTGCCTCCTACATTGCCCTTATATCACGGTAGCAACCCTCTCCCCTTTTCTCTCTTCTTCTCTTCTTATTCTTCTACTTCTCATCGCTAGGCAAATAATAAAAAGGGAATCTTTCTTTTTCTTTTCTTTTCTTTCTTTTTTAAATTACTATTACTGCTATTGTTACCATCGTTACAATTCCATGGCACCCACTACCCTCAAGGTAAATTAAGCACACCCCCGTATCATAGAAACGGGTTGCTAGACAACCTCAATAGACTCGTTCGCTAGCAGCCAACCATGTAAAGAACGAGAGATTGAGAGAAATTACTCACATGTGCACTGGGGGGTTTGGCGATGGTTCGGTTTTTGTGCTGCTTATGCAAATGTAGGGATATGAATCAGCCCTTCGCGAATTGGGGTATACACACAACTGGAAGCTCGTAAAGGACGAGCTGCCAAACGTACAAGAGCACCGTTGCCCGAATGGGGCTGCAGACGAGCTGTCCGAGCTCTATCATGCACTCGCAGAGAACACAAAGCGGCCATTGGTAACTCGTCCTTTCGTATTATTGTATACTCAATGGATTTTGATAAAGAAAAAAAAAAGAAACTAACAACCAAAACACACAGTGCCAAAGCGTGGATATCATCATTCCTAATGATCACGGGCATCGTAAGTTACTTGGGACGCCATATATATATAAAGAAGAAAGATCAAAGAGGACGACCACTCCTTATTCTTTAATTCACCACCTATCCAACTCATGCAAAATCCTCTTTTTTTTTTTTTTTTTGGTTGCTTTATTAAGGCGACCAAGTCCGGTTTAAGCAATTTTTCGAGGTGCTTGGAGCACCGTGCACAGAGCAGCATCCCAGCTTCCTCGATACAGCCACCGCAAAGACCGATTCAGAATGTCTTGCCGAAATCAACACTCTCCAGGTTGGAGCATATTTTTTCAATCTTTTCATTCTGTCAAAACGAAAAAAAGTGGAATGCATATATTAACGTATCACTTGTTTCTGCTTTTTACTTGTCCTGCGCCATTCTCACCAACCCCAAAAATCTACGACAACAAACAAACAACATCATCATCATTATGATTACGCCTATCGCTGTTATAATAACTATTTTTGTATCATTGTCCTCATCCATTGTCATTGACGCATTTGTCGACTACTACGACTACAGTACGAAGAGGATCACGAAAAACGTCACTATCATATTGCCGAATTCCTCAAAACTGAACGGTCGTATGTCAAGACACTACGGGCAAGTGTGGAGGTGATTGCACGCAAGCTGAACCCACAGACACGGGAATGGCAGGGCGAGCAGCCCATCATTGATCGTTTCGAGCACAAGAAATTGTTTTTGAATATGGAAGAGATTCTGGAAACAAACGAACGTTTCATGTCTGATCTTGAAAAGTGTAACGGTGGTGCCGCAGACGGCGGCGTGTGCTTTGGCGAAGTTTGTGCGAGTCATGTAAGTGTTGGATTTTTTTTTTTTTTTTTGCTTCCGTTGTGTGTAACCCAATCAATCTCCCCCCACCCCACATACTCCCTTCGGGGCACAATCACAGACTACTTATCCTTTCGGACCTAATAGATTGTCAACTTTGAATGCTACCGATACTACGCTCTGAATTATTCGTTTGCCCACAACCTCCACCTCACGCTGTCAAAGAACAACGGCGCCTATCGCAGGTCTCTGGACATCTGCTACAAGGACAGTCGTTTCTTGAATCGCAGTATGATTGAACTCTTGTCGGAACCAGTCCAACGCATCACCCGCTATACAATGATGATTAAAGGTAACACAAGGAAAGAAAAGAGGATTTCCACCCCCCAAACCTCATTTTCACCCCTTCACTCCACATGTGTGTGTTGTATTTGTGGCTAACTCGCTGTCTTGTTACTATGGTCACTAACTACAAATCTTTTCGCTCTTGACACAGCCATCTTGAACCACACATCGCCACAACATCGTGATTATATGCCATTGACGCGTGCGTACGTCAAAGCATGCGGTATTGCAAGCATGGCCGATGATGATGCCACTAAACTGGCGACCACGTGTCATGTCCTTCAGCAGTCTGTCAAGAATGCCCCTGTAAGTAACAACTGTTTTATTAACAGGTTCTTTGATCTCTCTCAACTAACGCGCGCCCGTATATATATTTGTCCCCAACAACAGTGTAGCTTGGTGAACCAGAACCGCTCCTTCATTGCCCACTTGGATGCCGACGAGATCCATCGTGTCAAAGGCAAACCAAAGCGACCAGTGACCCTGTTTTTGTTTGCGGATAAACTCATGATTGCCGAGCGACCCAACTATTCGTGCAGAGGCATTGACTTATGTGACAATGGCAAAAGTCAGGATAGCTTCCCGATGTGGAACCTGAAAAGAGACCCAATGTTAAAGTTTAGAGGATGGATCGACATTGAACAGGTTCAAATCTTTGAAGGCGCGCCAGGTAAAAAAAAAACAGTAGTTCTCAACCTAAATTTCGTTGTCTCTCTCTCTCTCTATCTATCTATCACACCTCACCTAACCAAGAGGAACCCTATCACATTGTTTGGATTCAGATTCTCCCAATTCGTTTGTATTGTTTGCATCCGATACTCAGAAGCAAGAGTATAGCCGTGGTCGTGGCCCCGCCCCTACAACCGAGTCCCATGAAGATTATTTCCGCAGAGGCCTTCGTTTGTTCTCTGTGGCGTCTCATGATGACAATGACCAAGAGAGTTTGCAGCGTACAGCCGAATTTGTCAATGATTTTCAAAAGGCCCAAGCGCTTGCTAAGCGATATGGTAAGAACGATTGGGGTGTGGGGGGTGTGGTACCCTCTTTCGCTTCATGTAGTACTCAGCCGTAGTAAACAAGATGATACTGATAACATACAACATCTCAGGTCCGAATGACCAGTCGTACCACCGACTATGGTGTGAATCCAACGTGTACAGCAACATTTACGATACAACAAGTTACACGCATGCAAACTATAAGCATAACATTGCCGTTGTATATGTGGAAGAAGAAACATCGGTGAACCTCCGGCCGCTATTCCGTGGTGGTAGTACTGCGCCATGGATCGTGGCGTTGGTGTTGCAAGCTGCGGGTCGGCAAGGTTTCCGATATCACATTTGGAGCAAGATCCCCTTACACCCAGACCGTGAGATCCTCGAAAGCATTCCATTGGCTCCAAAGCAAGTGAATGTTGATGGCAAACCGAACCATATCTTTGGATGTGTATTTTGGAACAATGGTAAAGAGCCATCCACTTCGTCGACCCGTCCTCGCTATTTGCCACTCTACACTACGCTATTTTTAAGTTTTCTGATGCTCTTATCATCTACTGACATGACGCAACCCCTCTTTTTTTTTTTTAAAAATTCCACAGTGTTCTTGTGCGAACGACACCTACGAGCATCGGATGTCTACACGCACGCCCATCGTGAGGAGCTAGAAGTCAAACCGAGAAGCCGGTCCCGGTCACGATCCCTCACTCGCTCCACCAGCATTCCTACCCTGCCAGGCTGGCTTGGCGGCAATAGCAGCCAACGGTCACGCTCCATGTCTCCTTCACGCGGTGCTGTCAAACCTGCATCATCACGTTCTTCGCCCATCCACGGTGGAGCAGCAGCAGGTGGCAAATTGTCATTTAGCAAAAAGTCCACCCGGTCCCGCTCTAGCAGCATGACATCCAGTTCATCCTCGGGCAATACTCTGGCTAGAAGCTTGACGAAATCAACCTCGTCGTCAACCACAGCAACAGCAACATTGCTTGATCATTATCAACCTTATCAGCAGCAAAAGCAGAAGCAGCAAATGACAATAGCAAGACCGACTAGCAAGATGATGCAGCGCAAGAGTTTGCCACCTTCGTTGTGTCCGCCTTCGGAACCCATTTTGCCGCGACCTATGGTTTCTAGTCCACAAGAGGATCTCGACCTTGCAGTAAGTCTAGCATGACTCTAAGAAAAAAGATCAAAGCAGTAGCCAGGAACTAGTAAATAGTGATAATGAATGTTGACTTGCAATGTATTCAGAATTCACGACCTTCCAGCCGAAGCAGCACCCGATCATCCACATCCTTTAATCACGCGTTTGCCAATGGCCCATTCTCAAATTCGGTTTCGCTGGCGAGCCATAGCACCCGAAGCTCACTGAGCCTGGAAGATTTGGAAATGGCAAAGGTAATATAAAGAAATACGCCCTTTTTTTTAAAAAAAAAAAAACTTTGATGATGTGCCCTCCTTTGTTTACTGATCTTCTTGACAACAACAACAACAACAACGATTTGCTCCTGCAGCATTCACCATCACCCCCACCACCACCACCCTCCTCAACAACAACATCAGCATCCAGAATGTTCCCCGAGACAAGCGATGATGTTGCGCGCAAACTTCAGCAATTGTTAGGCACATCCATGAACAACAACAGTAGTAGCAGCAGCAAGAGAACATCACGGCAGGTTCCGTTTAAGCCTCGCGACGAACGGCCCAATGGATTTGTGGTATCGTCTGTTGGCAACGGCATCAATAATAATGATGCGTCTAGCGGAGGCGCTTGCCGTAGCACCCAAGTCATGGACAAATGCCGCATGCTTACTGAGCAAATGACCCAGCTGACAGCGTCGGTACAATCGGTAAGGAACAACAAGTGTTTCACTTTGTTTTTATTTTACGCCATGTTTTACGCCATGTATACATGCACACACACAAACAGTTACTTTTCGAGCCCTTTCCCCCCCCCTACCCCCACCTCCTCGCCCCGAAGCACCGACCCCAACTCCAGGGCTTAGTATGATGACCCTTCGGCTTCGGCTAACACAAAACTTTCATTATGTGTAATATAGCGAGCGGCACACGATTCCGGATATGATGTCCGTGTAAGTATAGATTGAAGAATGATAATTTTCTTTGTGTTTTTAGATCTAATATGGCTTTTATGTATATAGCGCTTCAATAGCAACGAGTTGGAAGAAATCAAATTGTCACTGGGCCATTATCGCAACGAACGACGTGCGTCGCAGTCTCCTCCACCGCCTACCTCCCAACCACCTACAACAACAACAACAACAACACATGCTGCTACAGCCTTCGATCCCGAGAGCTTCTTGGCACGCAAGATCAAGCAGGCTCACGCAGAACGCGACTTTTTGGATCGCTCGACAACTGATTTCAAAAGTCGTGTGCTTGCCGAGTTTGGTCGTCAACAACTGTAAAAGCAAACCCCCTTCCACCTCTCTATCAATCTTCTCCCAAGTGTCCTGACATTTCATCACACTTGCACGTCAAACCTTACCACCTCCAGCACGCACATTTTCTTTTTATATTATTATTGTCATCATTATTCCCATATACAACCATCGACTTCATCGTCATATGCCAATCACCCCTCACAAAAAAAAAGCTCACTTTATGTTGTAGATATCACTTCACTCAGAGACATACGCAACCTTAAAAACGTTCATTTCCAATATCCTATCCTATCCCCCCCTCTCTCCATCTACCTTTGTACAAAATCCCTTCTTTGCTCGTATTTGTTTCTCTGCTCTAACAAGTCTCCAGTTCCCTTTTATTATTATCGTCTTTTGTAGTTCTTCCATATACCCCCTCTCCCCCGCAGTTCTGTACAAAACAATTTTATTTATGCGCACCCACACAAAACACAACACATATCTCTCTCTCTCTCTCTCTCTCTCTCTTTGTATGATCTTTTTTTACAAGAAAAGAAAAAGAAAAATAAACATCTATTAATACTATGTTGTAAAATCACTTTTTGCCAAATAAACCGCCGAGCCATGCGCTTGCAGCAGCATCATCCTTCTTGAGTGGTTTTGGTGATGGTTCAATGGCCGAGGTAACCGCACTCAAAGTCGTAGCACCTTGATGTTCTTTTTGGGAAAGTTGTTCGTTGAGTCGTTGAACGTTCATTTCGTAGTGTTCCTGCCCCATACTATCGTTGGATGCAGTAGCATACGATACCGCCTGCTTGTAATGTGTCAATGCCTTGTCGAAATCTCCTTTAATCTAAATTATATTTTGATACAAGTTAATAACTTTAAACAGACAGAGACATATGTATACAATATTTACCTCGAGGAGTCGACCCAGGTTATTGGAAACAACACCACCGCATTCTCGACAATCTTGATCTTCCTTTTGACTACACGACTCGAGCGATGCCTGCGCCCAACCAAGTGCTTCCTCCGTCTTGCCCATACCATACATGACCTCACATAATTGGTTTTGTATGATACCCTTGTGACAAACCCAATCGTCCTGCGGCATTGATTTCAATGCTTGCAGCAACAACGGGAGAGCCAGCTCATAGTGTCGCTGAGTCGCATACAGACTGGCCAAAGAACAAAGTGTCGTTATCCGCAACTCCTGATCTTCTTGTTGTTGTTCATCTTGCACATTCTTAAACGCCCACGTCAAGAATCGTTCAGCTTGTTGCTGATCGCCAATACGCAAATACAGATCGCCTAATTTTTTGGCAACAAATACCGAGGGCCGGAACTTATAGGCACGCGTGTATTCTGTAATGGCTTCCAAAACATGACCAGCGCGATTCTCATTGTCGGCCAATCGCAATCGTAACTGATGGATGATCTCGGACGTCGATTCGTCGAGTGCCGGATCGTCAAGCGCAAGCGCAAGGACCTGACGCACGTATTTCGCTGCCACGGCGTAATCGGGCGATACATGTTCTCGAACATACGCGCCATGAAGTAAATTGCGTGCACGATACGATAATTCTGTAGGTGTGGGCTCGCAATAGTGCTCAATGTATAAATGGTAGGATTGCCATGTAATGGCTGTTGCTAGCGCAAGCGAGATCGCTGTCAGCGCAGTGTATTTCATCGTTACTCGGACTTGTTTGCCGACAACTTGGAATGCTGCAAGAGTGGGATTGCTCGTCATGGCCGGTTTAGGTGGTAAGGACGTCTGTTGCCATCGTCGTTGCTGTTGTTGTTGAATATTTCGAATAGGGTTCATGCGCCGGCATAGCCGTGGTAGGCTCGAAAGGCGGCTATTCATGGTATTGCTCTTTTTTTTTATATGCGAAATAAAACCAGATGGTATTTGTTTTTCCATATGTACACTACTTCAAGGTGCTGGGAACGAAATGTTGCTGGGTTGTGTGCCTAGCTGTTTCGTTTGACAACATTATCAAACAACCCGCTGTCAAATGCTAACGCTGTAATCCCCACAGTAAACGGAAAAGTAAACGTTCATAGTAATCGAGAACCATGCAAAAGGCACGGGCTACTGCCTTTTAGCGGGATACCATATGAGATTGTACTCGTCCGCCTCGAGGACTTTTGCATCTAATAAGATTCTAATGATATCCCGATCTAACTGCACCGCAAAGATATAAAGTATTGACTGACCTTGATAGACTCTTTGTTTTGAACAAGATGAATAAGAACAGTATAATTGGTAGCGCCTTTTACGCTATTAATCTGTAGTAGCTCTATTTTGTTAATGTCATTGAGCAGCTCTACACAGCTTTATCCATCCTTCCTCGGTCATGCAGCAGGCGAACAAACATGTAATAAGCCCCATCATTGTGGACCTTTGGTACTCGTAATTGCGGCAATTGGACAAGTGCATCAGAGCATGGTTGAAAAATAGGGAAGCCCAACTATATCATTGGTCAAGATGTCGTATGTGTCCATAAAGCGACCCCAGCCCAAAATGATTGGAGAGTGTTGTGGATAACTGTTTACCAAATCAATTTATCAGAGACGACGTGAAAAGGAGCTGATTGCAAGGGTATATAAAATGATTCACATTGTCTGTAAGTAGAGCTGGTGTCGTGTGATGTTGAACTGCTCGATCCTGTTGTGGTTGATGAGGAAAATTTATGCCTGTTTCAAACCATTTTTATGCGATGGCTTCACAATGCAAATCGTGAACGAGTATTAAGATAAAACTGCTGTTACCTGGCAGTATAAGTTATCGTAGATGTCTTTTTTGTCTTTTCACTTGTTTAACAATGACAACTCATTTCAATTCTACATAATACGTGATGCTGCTGGAACATACCAGAAGCAAAGTGGGTCCTTGTGATTTTTAAAGATGTATACTCCTATATAATGATAAGATAGTTGTTCGTCTCAAATGCAAATCTTTCCTTCAGACCTATACATTACACAGCTCAGGTCTAACAAGAGACCATCTAATTTGATGACCTATTGTTTTCTGAGACGGACTACATAGTGCGGTCGAATGCATGTATTACTTGGCAACAAATATTACCATACGCGGTAACAAAAATAGGCGATTATACATGACCCCCACGAGCCACATTTTACTTGTGTTCTATCTCTCTAACTACATATGCAAACAGACATAACCCGTGAACCAAAGCCAAGAGTCTCGGCCTGTTGCTCTTTCATAAAAAGTTAACCAGTTGGTTCCCTCTTTTTGTTGCCTGCTGACAAACTTTTTTTTTCTGGCACTTTCGAGATTTTATCAATTTTATTCTTTTTCTTTTTTCCCGCGCGCGTGGGGAGTGTGTGTGCAGGAATCCCTCTTTCTCTCTTATTGTTACCTTTTTTTTTTTTTTTACCACATAAAGTACGGCATATTGGATCCACGAACGACAGAAAAGCACGGACCTGGAGGTGTCTTCTCCATCCCAAAACTAAAGCCATTGCACAATGCAAAACAGTGTACAGAATGTAGTGCCCCATTTAGCCTCTTTAAACCAAAGTACCATTGTCTCTCTTGTGGTAATTATATTCAACTACATTCAAATAGCTTTTGCATTCATCCGAGAATGTGTAGCTAACAGCAATCCTGGTTTCCATGTGTCAATAGGAAGCGTAGTTTGTGGCCCATGTTCGAGCAATAGACGTTCCCTCCCGAAATTTGGCTACAGCAAGTATGTCAATCCATCATTAATTGCCTATTTTATTCAGGACAACAGCTAACTTGTAGATAATTAAAGTCCTGTACGATGCTGTAATACTTGTGATACCCTAATCCAGATGCAACAAATGAATTCGTCGCATTTGCATGCCATGCCCTTGAAACAATTGAAAAGATATATCAGCGCTTATAACTTACCGGCTAAAGGCGCTATTGAGAAAGACGACCTTGTACGTATCATTATAAATACTCGGCCCATTTCTAATACCAGCGAAGTTTATTTTCGAACACATCGAGCGACGCTTACATCAGCTCAGCAGCAGCAACAGCAGCAGCGGCATCATCAGGGACAACAACCCTATGAGGAAAATACAGCGGCGTCATCGTTTTCTAATTTTATCAACGACATTTTTGGAGGAGGAGGGACGAGTCAAAAGAGGCAACAAGAAGAACACAATCGACGACAACAGCAACAGCAACAGCAACAGCAAGAATATTTGAGACAGCAGCAGCGTCAGCAACAAGAAGCCTATAGGCAACAATATGCTCGGCAACAACAGCAAGAGCAAATTCGGCGACAACAGCAACAACAACAACAACAACAGGAACAAGAAGAGCAACGAAGGAGAAGGCAGCAACAAGCTGAGCAACAACAATACAGACCATCACCACCTTCAGTTCGTAAAGATGACATGCTCTCGCTAGACGACCTGATCCGCTCCAAGATTGAACCCGGTTCCTTGTCCGTACGGACACTCAAGTCGATTCTCAAAGCCAATTTCGTAGAACAATCGCATGTGTTGGAAAAATCCGACTTGGTGTCACGCGTCGAACGACTAGCGAACGAACGGAAAAAGGAATTGGCAGACAGGGAAGGAGGAAGTGCGGCTGTTTCAGACGATTCACTATGTCGAATTTGTTGCGACAGTCAACAGAACTGTGTTTTTCTCGACTGTGGACACATGGTTACTTGCATGGATTGTGGAAAGCAGGTAAAGGCTGTACGAGAAATGTGCATCTGCCAGATGAGATAGTATAAAGAGAGAGAGAGATATTGTTTCTGACCTTTTTTTTTTTACGTTCGTTGAATAGCTCGTGTCGTCCAAGAATGAGTGCCCTATCTGTCGTGAGCCAATACTGAAGCTTGTGCACGTATTCCGCTCTTGATGAAAAGCATGAACGGACGAAACGAAGGACGAGGAGCGGAGAGAGGGGGGGAAGAAGATGGTGAAGAAGAAGAAGAGGAGTGGTTTATCAGTACTATATGCTGGAATAGTAAGAAGAAAAGAAGGGGGGGATAAGCATGAATAGAAAAAAGAGTTACTCCGCGCGCGGTCTGTAGCTGTTGTTCCCAGATACCTTTCTTTTCCCTTCACTAAGGGGTTTGCAAGAGGGATGATGTTGAGGGAGAGGAGGAAGAGAACTTCCTCCGATGGCCTTTTTTTTTCTATTCTCTGCGTGTGTGGTATAGTCAAGTCCATGACACTAGGAAGGGGAGGTAGCATCCTGTCCTTTGTATCCATCCCGTATAAACAAGTATTCTGCGCACTACCGTTACCTGTTTGTATATAAAAGTACCTTTACACCCCCCCTCCCTTGTCCGCCGCCTTCTCTTTTCTTTTCTTCTTCTTCTTTTCTTAATCATTAATCTATTACCACTATTACTTATTACCACTTGTTAATAATAATAATTAGCACATCATCATCCATATCATGTTTGCAGCAATCACAAAAACAGCAGCAGCAACTTTATTGCTTGTCTTACCAGCCGCTGTCTGTGCTGCATCCAGTGGGGTCCAAACATCGACACAGGACTTTAATGTAACCTCACCGCTGGACCATGGTGTCTATGTCTGCGGACAAAAGCTTCCCATCACATATGTACTTCTCGGCGACTCATCTGGCCTCGAACTGAATATCTATATGCGTCCAGTCAATGTGAATGCTACAACCGTCACCATTGCCCAGAAAGCCGACGTATCCGAACACGCTTCATCCATCGTCACCATCAGCAACCGCACTTTTTGGGAACACTCGTATAACTACAACATCCCGCAAAACGATACGCCCGCCGGTAATTATGAGATTGTATTCGAGTCTGTCGACGCTGGCCGAAACACGACCGTACCGATCAGTATCCGTCCCTATGTGCCAACATCTGCACCCGTGCCCAGTGCAACAGGCTCTTCTGTGTCTGCTCTACCAAGCAACTCGTCGCCATCTTCATCCAGTGGCCACCGCGCGCAAAACCAAGTGATGAACAGTTTCGGTGTTGTTATTGCGCTTGTCGGGTTCTTTACTGCAATAAATTAGTACGATATTTTATAATAATTCAAAATTTTAGGCTTATATTATACTAGTAAATAAACTTTTTCTCTTTTGTTTTTCACCCCAACTTTTTCTGACACATACAATGGCAGCAGCAGAATATAACCATTTGCCAAAACAACTCAAGAACCACTACATTATCGCCCGTCACGGCTTTTCGCTTGCCAACAATGCCAAGCTCATTTGTTCTAACCCAGACATTGCCATTCCAACCAATGTGGGTCCATTAGGCACGGGTTGGGGACTTCATGAACGCGGTCGTGAGCAAGTCAAGCAGTCGGCCCAACTATTGGCTGATCATCTCGCCAATGTAAACAAGGATCAAGTCAAAGTGTTTTGCTCTCCCTTTGTCCGTACGCGCCAGACGGCTGAAATCTTTTCCCAAGTGCTCGGCGTCACTCCCCAGCCCACACCCAATCTAGCTTTACGCGAACGATTCTATGGTTCGTTTGACATGACCTCGGACGATAACTACAAGGTGTGCTGGAAGGATGATAATGAAGGTCCTGATCATGGTGAACATAGTCAATATGGCATCGAGTCGCCTAGCAGCGTAGCCAATCGAACCACGCAGTTTATTGTGGATGAAATTGAGGCCAAGATGGAAAACAAGACGGTTTTGTTGGTTGCCCATGGTGATGTCTGCCAGATCATGATTACCGCATTCATGCACACGGATGCCTGGCGTCATAGAGACATGGAGCATGTCGATACAGCTAATTGGAGGGATATGCAAGCATTATAATTTATTGTCCATGTTATTGTCGTTGTTGTTATCATTGAGTGATTGTAAAAGAGCTGTAGACATGACACTGTAAATTTTGGAACATCCATCGATGCACTGTTCAACAGCCTATAGACAAATTACATATTCCCGCGAAAATTAAAAAAGATAGACATTGTTAAAACACACCTCACAGTACTTTTTTCCTTTCAGCTTGGTTGAAATGACGAGAGGATTTAACTGACCTGGGATATGGTTGCTGCATCTGATATACCGTTTTGCAAGATATGCGTTACTTGATTTAACGATGGCATATACGAAATCACCATATTTCCATCCTTTTGCTGTTCTTCTGATTCTGTTCCATCCATCACAATCTGCTTTTGAAAGAGTACCTGTGATTCGCAAGCAAAAAAAGTCGTTAATAGTTCATTCAACGCCAAGTTAGAACAAGAGCGCAACAAAACAGAACTTACTGCTGAGCATGCGGTGACTTGATCCAACATCTCGATACCAGCGTCTGCCAATGCCGTGCTTGCCGCTACAATGGCTGCAGCCAAACACGAGGTCGAGCCGTCATTTTCAAGTACATTGATATAGATATCGATGGATGATTTCGGCAGCAATTCTAATCGTACGGCGGGTGCAAGCGCTTGAACCACTACTTGAGAATAGCCTCGTTCTTCAGGATCACGCATATGACCACGTCGCTTGCTGCAAGAGAACGTGGAGAATTTGAATTCGCAGTTGAGTGTACCATTGCTCGAGAAACCAGACCGTTTCAACTGACGTGGACCGTATCTGTAGAAGTAATGGAAGGAGAGTCGTCAGTAACGCGTGTGTGTTAAATAAGCGTTTTTTTTTCTTATTTCTAGTTTGTTATAAAGAGAGATCTTTACACTGCACAAACAGCTTTTGTGTTGCCGACTTCGATATAGGCCGAGCCATTGGCTTGCGTGACAAGACCAGTTTTAAGGACTATTCGTTGAGCAAAAAAAAAAGTAATTGAGCGTGTTATTATTTATGTTTTGCTTCCATTATGGGTTATCTTTTTCTAGCATGCGCGTTTTTTCTTACAAATGGGTCGAAGATCGTCAAGTGATCGTTGATCAACACGCTTGCCGTCGTTATTTAATATGGGTAATCGTTCTGGTACATTTGTTGAAAGAGGTGCGACGCTTTGGTCTGGTCCATTGACACGTTTACGATCCATGTTTTGATGCCAAATAAAAAAGTTGGAGAACAAGAACAAGAAAAAAAAGAATGCACACTAGGGTTGAATAACCGCTAGTGCTCTTTTCCACCTCTTAACCCGCCAAAAATATGACAACCTCCTCGAACACCGCGTTTGCACTGCAAGAAGCTGACAACTACATTGGTACTTGAACCTTCTTTCTCTTTGCATCCAACTGGCAGCAGCACAAATTTTAAAACGGATTTTTTTTGTAGATTATGAGACATTCCTGTCAGACAACTTTGATGCCAATAAGTACGCGGACAGCATCATCCACGATGGCGGGGATGCAGCAACAGCACTTTCAAAACTAGCGTTCAGCATTACCAGTATCGACAAGCAGATCCAAAACGAGATTGCAAGCAACTATGATACGCTATTAGGTCAAGTACGCGGTATCCGAGAATTAGAAATCGTCCTGTCTACAGTTCAAAGCAATATTATCGAGCTGAAAACTTCATTAAACCGGTATGGACATGATGATGATGATGGCTGTATGATACATGATGAGAGCAAAGAGGCTTGTTGAAACAAGATGCTAAATATTGAACGCCTTACATTGCAGACTAGCAGGCAAGATCCGAGATCCATATCAACAATTAAATAACTATACCATCCAACTCGAACATCTACATCAAACGGCGGATTTATTACGACGACTACATCGATTTGTTGTCCTAGTACGTCGACTCGAGAACCAACTGGGTCGAGATATGGCAGCAGCAGCACTGACAATTTCTGAAATCGGTACATATTTAAAAAAAAAAAAGAGGAAATGGAGTAGGGAGAAAACTTATCCACAATTGCTTTTTTTTTTTTACATGGATAGGAACGATATCACAAGAATCTGATTTCGATGAAATTGATATTGTAACACAAGAACAAGCGTTTCTTGAAAAGGCCCAAACACAAATTGAAGTGGAAGCAACCACGTTGCTACGTGAAGGTGTCACGCAACAGAACCAAAGCAAAATGGCAGCCGGTCTGCAGATCTTGTACAATATGAAGCAAATGGAAACCCAGGTACAAGCATTGGTCACGCGTATGCTGGATGATTTGGCAGCAGAGATACGACATGCTATTGACATGTCATCGTTACAAAAACAAATGCGAGGTAAAAATTACCATTCTTCAAACTGGGAGCATCTCTCTGTGTGTATGTCTGAGATAGGAAGGTTCTCGTTTTACTGAATGTGCCTCTCTACCGTTCTATGGTACGGTGAAAACAGTATCATCATCAGGACCAGCTGTACGACGGGTCAATAACGAACCGACGTTTGGTAACCAAAGCCAATGGCAACAAGCAATATGGAAGCGGATGGAAACCCTATTTCGGTCCATGGCCGATGGATGCATTCAAATCTATGCATTGGAGAAAGTGCTGGAGATCAAAAAGGATTCGTTTCTGCAAGTCTCGTATCTGGAAGAAGTGCTCAAGACTATGGATGCCACAAGTTTAGCAAGTCGATTCTGGCGCATGTTGGCTATGACTTTTGAAAAGGAATTGCGTGAGGCGACAAAGACATCTGGATTTTTAAGAAACACGTTTGTTACCGAGTATGGCAAGTTGCATCGGCTATTACAAGAGTTCTTGTCTCAAGTAGCAGTGCATAATGGCGTGTCTCTTTCTGAATTCTCTCAAAGGTACAATTTCATGATGGAAAAAATTAGCAGATTTGGAAGCTAATTTCTTTATATTTTCGTTTTAGTCCCGAGTGTATTATTATGCAACGTAGCATCAGTATCTTTGACCGAGCAGCAGCAAAATCAAGTAGAACTGCTAATAACGTTGCAGTAGCTGGAAATCATGCCAAATAAAATAGTTTTATATAAGCGATTTATATATAGAAAAATTTATATACTTTCTACAATTCAGCGTGCTCGATATTCTCGATGGGTAATTCACCCGAATCGGCAATGACAATATCCACATCAGGCTTATCACGACGGTTGGTCTTTGTGTTTTCAATCTTGCTGACCACATCCATACCCTCCACCACCATGCCAAAGACGACGTGACGGTTATCCAACCAGGAGGTCTTGACGGTGGTAATGAAGAATTGCGAACCGTTTGTGTTCTTTCCACTGTTTGCCATCGAAAGCACGCCGGGGCCCGTGTGTTGCAACTTGAAGTTTTCATCAGGGAACTTGGCAGCTATTTTAAAAAAAAGGCGTCTTTAGTAAGGTTTCCCTTATGATTACATACACACTCTCTAGAATCAAATTTTCTCGATTACATACTTTCATAGATAGACTTGCCACCAGTGCCATCGCCGTTGGTGAAGTCACCACCCTGGATCATAAAGTTCTTGATGACGCGGTGGAAACTGGAACCCTTATATCCGAAACCCTTTTCACCCGTAGCCAATGCTCTAAAGTTTTCAGCTGTCTTGGGAACAGTCTATTACAGAGCCCAAAATATAGTTAGGTTAAAGTAGTTCCCGTGCCATAGCAACACGAATATTACAAAGATTCTTCACCTTGCCGTATAAGCCAATCACGATGCGACCCAAGTCTTCATCGCCTTGCTTAATGTCAAAGTACACTAGACATAAACAAAAGCAAGCATAAGTATAAAGAAAACTGTCTTAGGGTGGGGGGAACTCTTGTCATTACCTTTGTTGGTCACAAGAGGACCCTTCTTGGCAGAGACATAAGAGACAGTGGAAAGCAAGACCAAAAGTGTTACAATGAACACTGGAATGCGGAAACGCGCCATGATGATGAATAAATAAAAGAAAGAGAGCGGTGGTGTCACATTCTGATTGAACCGAAGATTGTGTTGGTCAAACCGCACACAGCACGTCATTTCGGAACCCGCTAAGACCAAAATGATATAGCCATTTTCAGCATCCCAGAGTGAGAAAAAACACTGACACAAATGATATCACTTTTCTGCGTTGAAAGTAATAAACCACGTAGAGAAACGCATCCATACTAGGGTACCCTCTACAAAACAAAGCAATTACAAAAGATAATGAAATCAAAGGGGGAGGGGACGATGGACTTGTTATGGGTTTGAAAACAACTGCTGTCTGTGTGTGTGTGACAAAGGCGCACTATTGTGGTCCTGCTTGACTTGCCCCCTTTCAACACACACAAGAAAAAAGCGGGTTGAAAAGTGAGTGTCCCGAGCTTCCTTTTTTTAATAGCTGTTCTTCCTCCTTTCTTCTCCCCATTATTTTTTCTTTACCCACACACCATTAGTTGGCAATAAGAAATATCCCATCTGAAAATCCCTGTTAGAATAAATTTTCCTTTGAGGGGGGATTAAAAAATAAACATCATGTCGTTTGCCAATAAACAGGGGAACAAAAAGGATTTCACGCATCAAAAATCAAATCCAAGGTTGGTGTTGAATCTCGCTCTCTCTCTCTCTCTTTTTCGCCTTTTTATTCATTGTTGGATCGAATTATACTAAAAAGCATTTCACTATTTATCTTCAAATTAGCCGTGGCAATAACAAGAAATGGGGAAACAATACAGCGAATAATCCAGGACGGTCGAATAACGGATCGGGTAATAATAACAACAACAACAACAACAACAACGCGACTGGTACATCAGCAGCAGCATCGACTGCACCAACGCCATCCACGCATAAACGAGTCGATGAAGATATAGAAATCGTGAGAGCCATGCACGATCGTATGCTCTTTTTACTCGCCAACTTGACAGTAAGTATCATTTAATCAAAGCTGGACGAGATAGAGAGAAAGAGAGAAAAAGAGAAATGAAAACCAAGTACTATAATAACGCCTGTGTACGTATTAGGGTAGTGTGGTTCAGGTCACTGTCAAAAATGGTGTTAAATTTGAAGGCATGTTTCATGGTGCATCAACGGAAGGCGGTGATATTGGCGTAGCATTAAAACATGCACGCAAAATCCATGATCCTCAAGCATCGCATAATGAAAAGACCAAAGTCAACCCATACCCAGTCAAGCCTTCCATGTTGATTATGGGAAAAGATCTTGTTGAAATCTTTTCGCCGGAGACTGACTTGACAGTGGGCGACGATTGTAAGTTTGAGTGTGGCTGATGGTTGGAGGAGACATTTAGGAAAATGTTGGCTCAGAGTAAAAGGATAAAAAAAACAAACAGTTACTAACGCAACAGTTGTGGGGGATGGAATTCGTGTCTAGCATTCAAGACGGATACAGATATCAGTGGCAGGGCAGATGTCAAGGAACGAGAGCTGTTCAAATGGACGCCAGAAGAAGGCGCAGGCGAATTTGGTGCTTTAGAGGGCGAGGAAGCAGTAGATACACAGAATGGCTCATGGGATCAGTTTGCAGCAAACGAAAAATTGTTTGGTTTAAAGACTGATTTCAATGAAGAACTGTATACGACACGATTGGACCGATCCGCGCCTGACTATAAGGATCGTGAACGATGGGCTATTGAAAAGGCAAACGAGATTCAGCGAGTAAGTCTATCATCTATCTCTTTTGTTGGACCTGTCTATAATTTGTTCCCTAATAAACATTTTATTAGTCGGCCGTAAACAATGTGCACGTGATGGAAGAACGTGGTATTGCTGTAGATGACAGTGGCATGGATGAAGAGGATCGTTATGCCGGTGTTGTTCGTGATAGCAGCAAGTACATGCCACCCGCCTTGCGAAAGCATATGCAGCAACAACAACAAGGTCGAAAGGATGACAAGAAGCCCGAGAACAATCCTCTACAGAATATCACGACGGCCAATATTCCCAAGGCAACGGTAACTGCAGCTTCACCAGTGACTAATTTGCCCAATGCCCGACAAGATAGCAACGATAAGGTTTGTATATGCGTCGTGTGTGACACTGGAAGACAGGAAGAATAGACATGTGAAAGTGATGCCTGAAACATTGTTCGCACAATCGATTAGAAACAGGCGGGTGCCGCTGCCGCTGCTTCAACGGCTACCACCACCACTGCTGCTGCTGCTCCCGGACCGGATGGGCAACAATCGAAACGCATTGAAACAGAGATCGCAAAGACATTTCGAGAGTTCGCAATACAGGAAAAGGACAAGCTCCATGCCAAGAAACAGGCACTGCAAAAGAAGGAAAAGGAGGATAGGTTGGCAGAATTGATGAAGTTCCATCAAACGTTCAAACTAAACGTCCCAGTGCCTGCAGATCTTGTACCATTGTTGTCCAAGGGTAAAAAATCGTCGGGTAGTCCAAGCAGTGAGAAATCGTCGCCTCCTTCAGTAACGTCGTCGGAATCGCCCAAGAAGCAACAGGAAGACAAGAAGCTGGTTGCTTCGCCTCCTACTACAACTACTCCTGCCGAACCTGTCAAGGAACAAGCTGTCAAAGAACCACAGCAACAAGTTGAAAGTGGCAAGCCTACAGCAGCAACAGCAACCACTACCACGACTACAACAGCAGCGGCCAAGAAGGATAGTGCCGAAAAGACATTGTCAAAGTCACCTTTCAAGTTCAATGTCAAGGCAATGGAATTTAAGCCCAATCCATCTGCCCCGGTCTTTGTGCCGGGCGGCGGAGGTGGCTCGAGCGTCACCAGCACTGCAACTACTACTGGCAAACCTGGATCGACAGCGTCGGGTGACAGTTCTCCGTTCTTTGCTGGTCGTCAGCTGAAGAAGGGAACAGCCGCGGAACATTTAACTATTGCCGAAGCGTTTACGCCACCTTTTGCTAAGGGTAAAGAACCAGTGACTCCTAGCTCGATTGGTCCAACTTGGCCGTTTGGTTCCAAACAATACAAGTATCACTTTAACCAGTATGCAAACTATGAAGAAGATATGTTTACCGGTTATGGATCGCCTGCTTATCCTTATGGTTATCCCCAGTACCGTTATCCACCTGTAAGTCTCCCATTCCTTTTGTTTATACGCTGTTGTAATTTTCTTTTGATAACGTTCCTCTTTCTCCCTCTTACAATGTATGACCGTCTAGCAATATGTACAGGCTCCTATGGCTGTGCAACAACCCGGCCATCCATACATGAGCCCTCAACAGGTAATGTGTAAAAGAGAACGTACATATCTCCAACGTTGTGTGTATTAAATACTGACTATTGGGAGAATAGTTTGTACATAACGTACCGTTGACAGGGGCGCCAATGCCACATGCGGGTGCACCTCCTGCCGTCGCATACAGTCCACAAATGGCCAACGTTTCGCCTCGTAAGTTTTGAGATAGAAAAATATCTTTGAAAAAAAAAATGGGTCTTTAATATGATCACTGCCTTTTGTATATAATAAAAACAGATGGATCACCATTCCCTCAAGGTTTCCCGTCACCACAACGATCTCCAATTGTTCCACACGGTGTACCGCCACACCAAGTTTATCAGTATCAAGGCAACGGTCCTCATGGTAAGTTCTTTGCAGACGTTTCTTTCTGTGGTTTTTCTCTCTCTACCTCTATTGTTTTCTCGAGTATTGTACTGATCTGGAGTGTATGTGGATACTGGGGTATATTAAAGGGCCAGTGATGATGAGATACAGCCCCGAAGGCATGCCACCTAACGTCACGGCAGGACCAGGTCCAGTCATGATGCAGCGACCAATGATGATGGATCCTAACCAAATGCACTATCCACCTCAACCACACGAGCAACATCAAGGACCACCGCCTAGTAAGTTACTGCCATGACTTTACAAGTAGATTCCATTGCTCTAACCTAAATCTTCTAGCGCACAACGAGCCGCCAAGTGAACCCTTACCATCACAGTAAATCGCAGTGAAAAGCAATAAAATCTACACTACCTCTCCCCAACCCCATTCCTCTTCACTTTCTTTCCTACACAGCAACTTTTTTCTCATGCACAACTCACACAATTTGTAAATTGAAACGCACAACAACCTCTCACTCTCTTTCTCTCTATCTTCCAACCAACTCAATCGTACACACACACACACACACACTCTCTCTCTCTCTCTCATGTTAATTTTTTTTTGTTTTTCTTTGGATTTTGGGTTGCATTAATTTTGGTGTGCCACACACAAGAAAAAGGAAAGAACAATTGCTATTGGTTGTGACCGGGTCAGCCACTCAATTTCCCTTTAACAAAAGAACCTTCTCGACTGTTGTCTGCTCTTTACTTTTCTCTTCTTTTTTTTTGCCACTTTAAAACATATACATTTACAAAAAATGGGAGACACGTTAACGAGTCATGCACGACCTTCGACCGATGCAGTCATTACCATTCGATGCATCAAATCATTTGAATATCGCACTTGTAAAAGCCTCGTGTTGCAACATGTCAATCTTGAAACCACCACCATTGGCGAACTCAAAGCACTTGTACGCGAAAGTAAGTATTTATCATTACACACACCCCTTTACTCCGAGTTATACTGGTATGCGATAGTACTGGTGCACCATAACGTATAACAATTGTAAACATATCCATTATATGCTTTCCTATTATTATGCAAAGCAATCAAGACCACGTCTGGATGGAAGCCGTACCTTAATGTCATATTTGGTAAGGGAGTTTTTCTTATTCATTTTGAGCATAGTTCTGGATTTGGTTATCGGTTTTGATGGCCTCCTTAATCATTGTGACATGTAAACAGACACAATCAAGTTGTACACAGTGGCGCACGGTCATAAGGTAATAAGAAGATCTTTTGTTTTAGTTTTTTATGAGGCTGTAGTGAGTGATGCTGCATGATGTCCAGGTAAAATGTCTAAAGAATTATATCTACTGTTAGACCATGAATCTCATCATCAATATGGAGGATGACCAAAGCTTAATATATTCGGATGATTCCGCTACTTTGGCATGGCTTGGCCTTGGTACGTTGTGTGCAGCAAAAAAAAAAGTTAAGGGGTGGAGCCAGTTATAATATCAAAGTATACTTTTTAAACTCTGTATGAATTTAGAAAACGAGGCCGAACTTTCTTTCTTCAATCGGGAGGCATACGAAACCTTTAAAAAGAACCCGGATATGAAGTGGTAACCTAGCAACAACAAATTCATGGCAACTCCATAACAACCCCACAACAACTGCATAGCAAAGAAAAAAAAAGAAACTCCGTTTGACAAGCATTTTCACTTTTTACGCATCATTATCTGATATATAAACCGCATCTGTCCCCTATTACTTCTATCTCTATTTCTTTTTACCCTTCCTTCTTTATTTTGTGTGTGTGTGTGTGTGTCTCTGTACGTGTAAATTTTGTTCCCTGTTACCAATATTACTATCACAATGCATCGTTTATCATTCGCCGCGCTCTTGGTTCTGGCATTGAGCACATCCACTACCTGGGCTGCTCCCACATCCATGATATCAGATGGATGTGTACACCATCTTGCTGATGGTCAAAGCCCCAGTCATTCATCAAATACCTACAGCTTTAAACTACGAGTAAGAAAGAAAAACAATTGTGATTTATTTACTACCCTAAATAGCTACCACGGGTATAAATTGCACATAAATACTTAATCGAGTTAAATCATTTTGTGTAAACAAAATAGTGCAACAACAACAACAATGCGATGATGGTGCAATCATTTAATAAACACAATGCCTTCCGACGTAAGTAGACACCTAGAAAAGGATGGCAATCTACCAGCATTGACAATGATGATAACTACCTCTGGTTTCATCACCGTGATCATCTCGATTCCCTTAATAACCATCCATTTCTAGAACCTGGGTGTGCTGGCGGACCGGATAACTGGTAAGGATGATGATAATGCATGGCAACAAATCAAATTTACTTTTACTTAACACGTTCTTTCCAATTGCTAACCATGTTATTCTTCATATGGCCCCACCCCTTCTTCTCTCAATCCAAACCCGTCTTCCCCCACCACACCCTCACCCCCCAAAAAAACCCCCTTCTTTAATGCAGTTCTCGGGCTCCTATAGCCAAGCGACAGCTAGTCGTGCCCAGTCAACCGAATGAACCTCAGCAGCAGCTGCAGCCGCAACAAAAAGTGCAACCGTCTCAGCAACAAAAGCCTCAGCAACAACAGCAACCGGAAAATCAAGATGATCAAATATACATGCTTTCACCACCTCCTCCACCAGCTGCTGAACAACAACAACAACAACAACAACAAAAAGAAGCTCCAAAAACAAATCAGCCAGCTGCCGCTGCTTCGGAACAGACAACAACGCAACAAAATGACAATCCGTCATCTGTTCCTAAACAGTTACCACAAGCACAAGTGAAGCCGCCTACAGCTCCTGCTGAAAATGTCAAACAGAATGCACCAACAACACAAGGACAAGGACAGCAGCGACAAGATGGCGATGATCATCATTCTGGAGCTCCTCACACCGATAATGGCAATCAGCAGGGCACGCTTGTGCAGCCAGTGACTATCGATCGTGCCAACGACGGCGGCAACGGCAATAATGTTGCTGCAATACCTCATCCCGCCGAAGATGTGCCTCCCGCAGAAAAGCCTCCTAGTCAAACTACTACTACTATTACTACTACTACTACTACTACTACTACTACTACAAGCAGTACCGAGGCTCCTGTCCCTACCACCACCGCCACCCCTGCCGCAACTACCACCACCACCTCTACGACTACGACCACGACTAATATCATGACGACGACGACAACGACAACAACTGTTAAGCCAACGCCAACAGCAACAACCAGTGGTAACAAAAAAAAAGTTAAAATGCAGCCGGTCATGGAACCCAAATCCGCGCCTACATCACACGAATACAAGGACGGGCTGACTGTCGCTTTGGAAAGCAAGGACAACTTTTGCTTGATTTTGCCCAGCTCACCCGGTAACAAGGACGCCAACGGGGGTCAATACGATGATGACGCTATTGGTAACTCTGAAAAAAACGCACGTGCCTTTTGTACCAGCGATGGATTAGCACCAGGCGCCAAAAAGATGCCAGATGGTTTTGTTCAGTCAGCAGATTTCAAAGCGATGGATAACTATGTGCAAGTAACTGGAACGATCAACAATGCCGCGTATCATTTGTCAGATGAAGATGGTGGTGGCCAGGTACCGCCAAGTCCAGTTTTCAATAACTTGACCTCCGTTATCTTCCATTTCTCTAATCTGTCTTGTCTGTTCTCTCTTTTTCATTCTTGCCTTTTTAGTATGATGATCATGGCTCGGGATCACCTCCTGAGTCCCATTGCAAAAACTACCCATACTATGTATCCCTGATAGAACCTAATCTAAGCCGGTTTTGTATTCGATGGTAACGTATATACATACAACTTTTTGAAAAAGGGTCTGCTCATGCTGGGATAACTGATTTGAAAAACTACATCATGTATAATATAGCTGCTTATCGTACGACGATTGCAATGCCGGACGTAGTGAATATGGATGCGATTCTGTCTTGCGTGAATAACTTTTCTTCCGTCATGATACTTGTCAAAAAAAAAACAAGTTATTGCATAATCTTAACTCTATTATATAATGCTTATGTTGTTGTTGTCTTCTGATACATAAGAAATCTTATCTCTTGGTTTTCTTGAACTTTACTAAAAAATATTCTGTTATAAGATTGTTGTTGTACATGATGTACCACTTCACTTTTCTCTAATTTTCGTATCTGATAATTCTACCCTCAAGTAGTCATATAGCAATTGGGCGGCAAACAAAAATAAGGTATCAACTTTAAACTTAAATATAGCCTTCTATTCATCATCATGTCCGCTCTTGATTGTGGTGGTATCATGGCGTAGTGTATACATGAACGTCTCCGTGATGTGCAGACGTCAAAGAACTCAGAAAGAGAAATAAGTTTTGATACTGGTAATGCAGATCAGCAAAGAGAGAAAAAAAAATTAGAACTGGCGTGCAGTACAGAAATAGGAGACTTTTCTTATACCGCTGTGAGGGATGTGGAAGTTATCGTTAACTCTCTAGGTTCTAAGATCGATCTCCTGAAATGCAGGCGACCATCCAAAATACGATTTTAAAAACATACTGCTATATATACTGCTGCAAAATGTATTTTTCGGCTTGTATAAAGGAATAGGAATCTCAGAATGTCACTATATGATTTGGTGTATTATGCTTAGTTGCATTCTTTCAGCAGCGATAGTAAGTAGCTAAGCACTAATATCAATACTAATATTTGAAGTACCCAAAAGCAAACACTATGTCTCTACTTGCCACTACAGTGGTAAAATATACATATGTGACGAACAGTATAGTGCTATCTCAAAAGGGGGCGATATTCATCGAATTTTAGTTTTATCGAACAGATGCACAAAAGTTCTTTTCCATTTCAAGGTACTTACATACATATGCTCTTATGCTCGGCATAGTACATATCAAGCAAAGTAACATCGGGAACATTTATACTGAACTTCTGCAATGTACCTATGTCTGAAAACGTTTACTGTTCTGGAAATTTTCATTGGAGCAAAAAATACATGCCTCGTATGACGTATTGCATGAACCAATGATGATGACTATCATAATGCAAACAAGCCCCTGGTATTGTCCTTTTTCTCTTATGTACATATACATCGTACAGATTAAGAGTAGTAGTACAATATACAATATCGATTACCGTACACTATACTGTACCTGCGCGCTTCTTCATCAAGCCGACAGTTTGATAGTGCTTATGATATCCTAGATAAGATCTCTTTGTAAGTTTAAAGACTCGCGAAATAACATATTATTCAGAAGGCGAGGTATAAGTGCAATACAGTACAGAACTATAATTATATATCTAGAATAATTATGTATCTTTTATTCTGCCGTTACTACAGTGATGGATAAGTGGGCGTTTTTCAGTGATATACATGTATATTTATGTTGAGCTCATAAGACCATTGCATAGTAGTGATGCTATATCCCCGCACAACCTAGCGCACAAACACACTTTAATAGCTTCTCGCGACAATCAATTATTCGAGGGTATTACAGTATGCCACACCAACAGCACGGTTGTCAGAAAGAGACATTGTTTATACGGACTGCCAGGATCGACGACGAATCGTGACCATAGTGTATTTTTCAGAGCTTAGCACACTCACAAGCTTACATTTAAAATTTTTAAAACAGATACTACGTATATCATGATTCAAAAGATACAGAAAACAAGCTTCTGATATCATCGTATGGTTTATAGAAATGACATTTTATAAATTTCATTTGTACTAGATTTATATAGCTAAACTGCTTTTCTTTTCTATTTCTCGAGTGAAATGGCTTATTATCTTAAAAAAAGGGCAGTCAACTTCTTTTAAATTTTGCATATTGACAATCAGTTGAAAAGGTCATCACACATAACTAAATACTTTCAGAAAGCGTCACTGTACATATGTAATGTACTACTAATATTCCAGCTCGACGATATCAATAAACTTGTTGGATCGTGTCACACACAAGTACTTGCCACAAGTACAAAGTCCGTATCCAAGTCGTGGAAGAAACAAATGCATAATCGTGTATATTTGACATCCCCTCTTTCTATTTATCTTTTTTCCCGGTACTAATCTTTCTCTTCAGCAAGCTTTGATGAAATGGTTAATATTAGGTCAGTATCGTAATATAACCCAAAATCTCTCGACGTTAGCCTCGTACAGAATCTGAGATTCTAATGCGTCGATAGAAACCAATGACAACCGGCAATGAATAACGCAAAAGGATGTATACAGCAAGTGACATCCTCGCCTTCCTTGACTCTCGTGCCCAAGCACACTATGTGCAACGCCACAACCCATCTGGCTTTCCTTGATGACTGATCACACTGTCCAATCTTAAGAAGATAAGGCTTGTTGTATATCGGTGGCCTTTTGTGTCTGTTTCTGCCATCAACTTGTTCAAGAGTAGCGTCTGATAATTTAGTGCGGCCATCAAATTTCACTGAAACATGCGTCAATGACGGCAAGAAGTCCAGTAGCATTGGTAGCGAGATATCGCAAGTGTAAAATGAAATCGTCAGAGCAGTTAGCGTATGCGAGAAATATCTGATGATTCCTGGCAGTAACGTGCTATTGTCGAAATTAGGTTGTATTTGTTTGCTATGCACATGTTGCAAATGTCTTAAAACAAAAAAAAAGGCTTTAGTATATCTTTTGCGCATAAGCAGTAGTAAGTACTACCGAATACGCGAACCTCTTAAAACACAAATAAAAGAGTATCGTTTTACTTTACCAAGGAAGCGAATGCAGCATCTTCGCCAAGCAAGTCGTTCCAGTACTTTATACGTGGCTTGAGATTTGGTGTATACTGATGCGACTTGTTCTCCCAGACATTGAAGCATCGCGTCGCTCCTTTTGTTCCATGCATCAGGCGAAATTTACACCAGTGTCCACAGAGCTGTCTGGTAAGTGGGGATCGCGTAAAACCAGCGGCGACATACTTACACACATTCAATACAGTGCCGCTGACCGATAAACGAAAAGATGTACTGAATGATTTCGGGAGGCAAAATCGAGATCAAATCAGTCATATTACGAGTATGTGAAAGGTACGAGGCTTTTAATCGAACAAAGCCTGCATAAGATAATCCGGACTCGTGAATAGTATGTCCGACAAAGGAGAAGCGAGTCGAACCAGGTAGCTCACCTGAATTTTATGCTATCATAGCGATACGCAGATACACATTAGAACAGGGCTCTTTCTAAAAGCATCGACTTCTCGATACGAAGCAAAAGGCTTCAGTGAACACTCGCGTTTATTGTTTACAAACCGCAAAAGTCATATATTAGTAACCAATCGCTTGGCCTGGAAAACACAGCATCCTTGTGTGCAAGTTTTGGTAGAGCAACTATATCATATCTTTAACAGGTCCTCCTGATATCTTTGGTGAGCGATCATCACTTTCAAATAGGTAACGCATACCTTGAAAATATGTAACGAAGTAAAGTTAAATAAGAAAAGGAAGAGAGAAGTGAAGGTGTAAGGGGGTGGGGAAAGAGCTGTTACAAGATTCACGCTTTAAAAGCAGGCACATCGGAAAGATCAGTGCAAGCTTTTCGATCCAGGTGAAACCCAAAATGATAAGAAAATTGTGTTGTGATAAGCTACGTGCAGGAAGAGTGAGAGAGACGAACAGCTGAAAAAAAAACATTCCAATTTTTTACAGATCTGACAATTATACAGGTCTGCTGGCGTATGCTCTGGCGTTGCCTCTTATAAAATAACCGACCATATCCTCGATAATTGCTTTGGCAATTTAGGCGAACACAGAAAGTGAAAAAGAGTGCCAAAGCATTGTGATCGTGTTACTTTCGGCTACGATACAGAGCCACTGTCACTGTTCCCCGCTTTGTTTAGCACGGAGCTGTGAATGGATGGAGGGGGGAGTAATTAGCTTTTTGTTCGCGAAAAAAGAAAAAGGAACTTGTCGTGCACATAAAAAAAAGGCGAAGCAAAAAGCGGTAAAACGTTTATGCGGAAAGTGCGAAAAAGAAAAATATATATTTTTTATTTTGTTTATCATTTTCTTATTTGTGTGTAATAAATAATAAAAAAAAAGTTCGTTTCAATTATCCCAACATATACCGTTGGCATCACATGCACCCGAAGGTTCACGATCGGCTGCCGGAGTATATGACCACATTCCCACTGGTATATATTGCAAATTTTCTTCAGGGCGCGGACCACTGAATCTGCCGATCATCAGAAGAATTATGACAATAGCCAGCACAAGCAATGACCCGATCATGGCACAGAGCAGTGCATCTGTACTACAGACCAAAGCTGTACCAAAACGAACTGAAGAGAAGAGAAAAAAGAAAGGCGAAATTGCTCGCTTTATATAGACATTTTTCTCGTTCGGGACTTCAAATCCCCGTGAATTCTCATTGGCCCAGATAACGGGTTGCGTATCAACTTGTGGGTTGCCTACTATGATATAACAAAACATACAGCACCAAAGGAAATGAAAGGAGTGGTATACTTGATGGTCAAGTAGACAAGCGTGCTTCGGCGGTAGTGGTACGTGTCTCTCACCATGCGGAGCTGTACCCTCCGATGGTATCGGCGCTTGTTTGTGAGTGGGGCCGTGCACGGCACCGTGTCGAGCAAAAACAAAGACACGAATGTGAATGAGCATGTAGATTTACGGAAGAAATGCTTTTCTGTGAGCAATAAAATGGCAATATAGAATTGTCTGACAAGGTAAACAACTTAACAGATTCTACGGCATCAGTTGCTTAGTAAATATCATGGACACGATCCTCCCAGCAGCCAGTTTCCATTTCACCCAACAAGATAAACAGTATAAAGCGTAGTCCACAGACGATTCCATTTTGCTAGTATCTTTTGACTGCATGTGCGGTGTGCGGGAATAGATACAACACACACTTGACTCCAACGCTGCAGTGTATCAAAGATCGTTATCTTTTACTGTGAAGCGTGCTTGTCTACTGTTGCTTTATAATTTTCGCCATCCCTCTGAACTACGCCGTGTAACCTCCCTCCATCCACTCCGAATTCATACTCTATCCAAGTGTGCTGCCGCAGATAAGCTGACCGCTCATGGTAAGTATACGCTGCCGCTAGTGAAACTGACTCACCCTTCATTGATTTTCATTGCTGCTGATAAAGTTAATCGGTTCGTTTGTTTTTGTGCGGGTTCTACGTTTTTTTTAGCAGCTTTCAAGATCCATTGGGACGATCAGAAGAATAACACCATAAACGATGACTTCCTACTGTACATCTTTTGACCCTTTTGCGCGTAACTCGTTGCTCCATTGATCACCTTGTTCACCCGCCATTCCTTTGTGCATTTTGAGTACCAAGTAAATTGGCCAAATCGTTGCGTAACAATGCGCTTTCACTCTACGGAGTTTTCGTTTCAAGGAAAAGCTGTTGGAACGTTCGAGGTTTGACACACGCATCACTTGTCACTATCCAAAGAAGAAAGATCTGTGTTGCGCTCTTCCTGAGCTCCTCGTTCCTAGACTACCTTTGCTTCCTGCTGACTCACGTCAGTACATAAATGCTTGTCACAAGTGTGGGTTGATTCCAGTCATGGTTGCCTTTTGCATATTACTTTTCAATAATTCGTTTGCATCTCTTTTTTTCTTTCTTTGAGAGTAAGGAAGACTGAACTAGCTTTTGCTCTCTATGTTGCTATTGCCAGGATGACTTTAGTTATATAATCTAGACATCCTGAATGCTGTTGTTTATTCGTTACCGCATCTGCAGGGTATTACAATGCTATCCAATCCATTGAGCGGAGTTGGGATCCAGGAAGCTTACTAGGGTGATGTTTATATCTTGGTTGACAGCACACAGTAGCACTCCAGCGTCTTGTATCAGGCTTGCCTTTTCTCTGGCGTTTTGAGCTTGCTATCGTATTGTTGTTCGTTTGGTAAGCATCAAGCTTAAGACACTGGGTTCATTTACTGAACAACTGCTCATGAGTTTGTTACATATAGAGTTTAAACAGACAAAGTACTGTAGTTAGAATTTGCCCAGAAAATATGAGGAACACTTTCCGGGAATCGCTATATTTCAAGATGTTCTTGATCCCGTATATATCCTAGCATGTGGAAGATGATAATGTTCCCGCTTACCATAAATCTTGACCTTTGTCAGTAAACTTGACTCCAATAAGTCCTCTGCGTAGTATAACTCTCAAAGCGGTTCGAGTATAGTTGCAGCAGCACGTTGGCCAATGAAATCTAAATACCGGGCAATAAAAATCCACTGCCCGACATGAACAGGAACGCGCGTATGCGCATACATACAGCATAC
Source organism: Zychaea mexicana (assembly GCF_025766255.1). Lineage (NCBI taxonomy): Eukaryota > Fungi > Mucoromycota > Mucoromycetes > Mucorales > Lichtheimiaceae > Zychaea > Zychaea mexicana. Next base: position 140,710 of record NW_026516720.1, read on the forward strand.
AGACTGCTTTTTTTTGGTCATAAAGGGAGAGGGGAGGAGGCGACGATGGTCTTTCTATTCAACAACGGAAGAAAGAATATTCTCACTTCATTTTTTTTCTCTCTTCTGTCACAGAGACTATATCATATAGAGTGCGAGGTGATCCCTTTTGTGACGAAAAGAGGTACACAAGCATTTCTGATATATAAGGAAAGCATAGGGTAACCAAAAAAAATAGTCTGTGCTTTCGCTCAGGTTTGAAAGGACACCAGACTCGCTGCCGATCAGATCCACATCGTGCTGCCTTTCCATCAATCCTGGATCTAGTAAGTGTATATGTAAACATTTCAAATCGATGCTTGACTATACAGATATCACAACAATCCAACCTGGAAAACTGATTAATTAAACATGCTGCCAATATTGTTTATCAACTCATTATAAATAAAAGTACAAGCCAGACTGCAAATATCACCGCAATGGTACTCAATTATTAAAAATATGTTGTATGGCATACGAAGATCATCTGTCCGAGATAATCCTGAACACCCCACGACTTCAATCTTTTTACTAGATCCTTCAATGATACGAAAAGCATTGATTCCTGCATTGGTGAGACTATAGATCCGTGAAACACGCAATAGCACCGAGCTTTCGACTTGTTCAAAATGCTCAAGGACAGCATCAGTAACACCTTTCACGGCTGTCAGTTCCAGATTCAGTATTTTGGTTTCCTCAAGTCGTTGTGCCCACACAATCCATCCTGCCTCTGTGAGAAAGTCGTCGACACTATTACTGTACGGTGAAGTGCGGTTCAAGCTTAGAAAAGCTCTGGTAACCGATTTGAAATTATTATGTCGTACTCTGTTCTCCAACATTGCAAATGTTTTTCTAGACCACGGAACCTTTGGTAACGACTCTAGCAAAATACAAGAGCGGTTTGGTACAGCTGCAAATCTGAATTTTAGCTACTACAAACGTAACATGATCGCGAAGCACTTGGCAGAACCGCTATTTCTTGACATAAAAGCATTTATAAATATTGCAATTACTTCCGAAGCTTCGGCTAAAGTTACCAGTATTATATCAGGTATATCGTCCAATGCTTGATTATAACCTATAGACATGAAAGAAGAAGGGGGCATAATAATGAATAACTGGGAACGTTAAACAAAATTGGTTTTGGCAACACTGTGAAGTAATTTTGTGATTTCGCATTCCGTAAACGATTCGAGGGCGTGTGTTGAGCCAGCAGCAACGATTTTTTTTCTATCTCTTCTTCACTGTAAAATAATATACTATTCTTTCCCACTTTCGCAATGACTTCGACGGTCTCACGATTATACGATCTTGAAGACATTGACATGGAGGATGAACTAGAAATGGTACGATCCGAGTACGACGCAACAGAGATATTATTTTTTCTGATTTATTTGTATGTTTTCCTGCCACGACAATAGGAGCTGGCGCGTTGCTTCTTTCAGTTCCGCGAATCCGTCAATAACAAAAGCGAAATTGAGTTACATAACTATCTACAAGAAAAGGCAATACACTTTTTCATATTATAGCGAGCAATTATAACACAGAAAAAAGAAAATTGTAGCTCATTGGTTGTCGCTTCCTTTATAAAAAAAATAGTCATCACAAAGCAAGCGAGATTATGCAGAGATCGCGTCGGCTCTACTCTACGGCATTCTAACAGAACCTGAAAATGAACGGACAGTAAGCAAATACGAAGCGATTGTGGGAGGGTTTGAGGGGTAATGGAGAAAAAAAGAAAAGTGAAAATGAAGGAGGGTGGGGTTGGAACACGATCCATAAATGTCCTTCCACCCCCTTCAATGTTTCTTTCTGATTGAGTGTACTTACTAATGGTTCGCGTGTTTTGGTGCGTACGTGTGCGTGTATGTTTTGTGCTGTATATGTGCGTCTATATACATAACTTGTATTATGTGAGAAAAGCATTTCCAATGTCTCAGCCTTGTAAACCGTGATAACTTTGGTGTAGTATTGGGTAAACTGCATCCAATCGCGATCGCTATAAAGTTTCATAACTTGAATGTTCGGACGAAAGAGCAGGTGTGTGTTCTATATCATATTCTTCTCCCTTCATAATGAAAGAGCTTTCAAAGTGTAAAGAGAGGAGTCCGAGAGAGAACACGGATTCACATTTTTTTATATGTGTATACCCTTTTCTTCCATCACTCGCTCTTTTCTGGATACTCAATACGCTTGCTCCATTTATATCTGACCATAATCCAAAACTTGATATAAAAATCATTTGATTTAGATGCTATGGTTCATCAACCAACTGACTGATTTAAATGTACAAAACGTTGAATCAATGTACTTGTGCTTATTACGGCAAATCCGCGGCGGTGATATTGGTCCGTCCAACACGACGTTCTGTTTTCAGATGTTAAAGTTGCTCGAGTCGCACAGAAACTGGCTCGACATGTATCCAAGGGTGATGGCAACAGCAGTATATACCTACATGCGCATGATTACTGAGCACCGGTCGATCCAGTATCAATCCTTACAGCAGCGTGAAATTAAATTTGTTGTCGATTTGTTGAGATCAAAGGTAAGTTTTCATACGAGATCAACTGTGTCGCGGTTTGACATACAGCCATGCTTGATGATTTCATGTTCTCATTGTGATGATTCGAACGTTCGAAATTTAGTGGCTTGCCTGCTGCATAATAGGTCGTGATCTCGTCCGTCTACTACAAGACCTTACAACTATACCCGAATTTCACCAGCTATGGAACGATATTTTGAACGCGCCACAATCACTTGCCCCATCATTTAAAGGTGAAGAAAATTATTGGCTTTGATTAGTATTGATTGTGCTCTAACTTTATATTTTCGCTAGGCATCCACACATTATTGCAGACACCCACACCCCGTGAATTCCTACGATGCCGGCTAACAAATGAAATAGAGCATAAGCTTCTTTTTATTCTACAAAATGTAAGTTATTACTAGCCTTTGAAGGAAAGATATGCTGCGGTTGTGGGAACGTACATATTAAACTTTGTTTCATAGCTGCGGGCAAACCAATATCAGCGCAATCTTGGATGGTTTATTCAAAAATTCTTAGCCCAGTCCGAATCCTTTTACGTCGATATTATCCGCTATCTCGTTGCAGGATGGTACCCCAGCAATCAAATTCTCCAAAGTGATATTGTACCACGATATGTTATCATCGGAAGCTTGCTACGCGGAATCAAGGTAAACAACATCTGTTGAATTTGTTTTTGTTATTAATTGGTATGTGGTTGTAGTTACTTACCGAGCATTTCGTTTTTTTTTCTACCTAGAATCCTGTCGTAGCAGCAAATGTTCGATTGGCTCTGATCTTCGATTGGTTGTTTTTTACACCTACGGATAATATCATGTTTATAGGTAACACATTAGGAAAACAAAACGATTCAATATCACGGAAAAACATTGTACTCATTGAATCAAAATTTATTTTTGCTATTGTTAGAACCATCAATGCTATTAATGGAGCGCTCAGCGGAACGTTACCCATACATAACCGCAGTTATTATGGATTTCCTAAGATGCACCGTAGAAGACTACTATCCACCCATGCGGGACCATATGGCCAAATGTGTTGCAACTGGCATGCGTGTTATGCTTGAAAAAGGAGTTTTACGGTGAGTTGGATGAATGGAATCGACACGTGGATTGTTGGAAGAACATGGCATATATAATGACTGATTCTTAATTGTTTGAAGAGGTTTGAAGGGAATATATGCCTGTCCAACTACTGAGGATGGTACTCGGGCAAACATGCAAGCTCTATTCTCGGAATTTCTTGACAGAGAAGGTAGAGATGGAAATGCCCCGGAGCCACGGATACCAGCTGCTCCTGTTATTGCTCATCCCACAGCAACACCGTCACCTGGTGCAAATGATGAAACGCTGGCTACAAGTATGCCAGATGGTGAAGATGGTGAAATAGTCGATCATCAACCGATGGAAGACGACGATGTTGACCGATACCTTTACGGCGAAGCAGGTTAGTCATAGTCACATAGTGATATTCAACGAATGTTCTCACGCACCCATTATTTTTGAACTTAATGGCGAAAAACCAGGATCTGCAGCTGCCAGTGTAGCAGGAACGGAAACTGAAAGGGAAAGCGATGATGACACAAAGATGGACAGCAATACGGATTGGGATGACTACCATATAGCTAGAACCACAAGCTCAGGAGGCGCAGAAATAGAAGGCCAGGCCATGGATGAAGAAGCAGAATCGGAAGAAGAGAGGCAATTGGAACCATCAGTAACAGACATGGAGCCTTCAACAGCGTCAGCAGCAGTAGCGCCCAAGGGTATCGAATCGAACCAATCTTACTGGCTCTTTGGCGATTCATTTAACAAATTTAAAACTGCATCAACGACTGTACTTGATCCAAACCAAGAACAAGATGAAATGCTAGTACAAATGACCATTGCAAAACGGAGTCTCAAGGAGATTCTGTCGGTATATCTTCGTATGGCCATTCCTGGCGAGACGCTGGCGTCGAGCATAGGACCACCCGTCTGCGACATGATCATACAGTTCTTTCTCCAGCACCAGCCATCAGTTACCAGCGACATGGATGTGGATGCAGTCATCAACGATACAGCAACAGACACATTTGACGTATTAATGACAACCTTGTGGGAAGCTGAAGAAGGTCGAGATAAGATGGTAGATCTTGTTGGGTCGATAGCACATCATTGCGGAGATAGTCGTCATGTCATCGGTATGCGGTGGTGGTCTTACGTTGCTGGGTAATGTATTTGTTCGTTTTCTATATTTTCTTGATTGACAAAAAGCAAAACAAGACACTTTTGTTATTGACCAAGACACGCTTTTTTTTTAAACAGACGTGTTGTTGAAGGAACCAGAGACTGGATACCAAGTATAGTTAAAAGCTACAAAGCGTTTGTGTCACTTGCTTATCCAGATGATCCGATCGAATTAAGCTTGACACGGGATCTACAGGTAACACAGCGTACCTTTTTTTCTTTTACAAAAAGTTTGACAAAGGTATCAAATAATCTAATCAGCGTTTGATGGTGTACGTAGCTCCTCGCAGAACAAAACCATACGTCTTTCCACAATGTCTTACTAATTGTATATCAGTACATGCCTGGTTCCACAGTCGGAAATACTGAATTGCTACAAATGCTACTTACACTCATCCTACCGGATCAACTTGGTCAACTGGTTACACTGGTGCGTTCGGGCATTTTGCGTGTTTATGGAGATCCCATCGACATAGCATTTCTCGGTATGAAATTGTCAATGGAACCCGATTATTACAAAGAACCCTATGCATGCACACAACACGGGCTTACGATTCGGCTAACCAACACATAATCTTCTAGTATCGACATTTCGTCTCGATGCATACGAAACAGCTTGCGCTTGGCAGATCCTGGTCGCTGAATTACAAGGAAATCAAAAACGTACTGAAAACTTCTTGAGCATGCCAGATACCATTGCATTACTGCAATCTCAAAGTAAGATCCATAACCTGAAAAAAAAACAGTGTATCTCAAGGGGAAAACTAACTTGGAAATCTTTGGTGAATATGGAAAAAAAAAAGCTCTCGATCAAGTATCACCACAACTACTGTCCCTATTCTCTGCCGCACAACCGACACCAGCACTTCTCGAAGCCACTCTACAAGTAATACCACCTGCCAACGCTATGCGAGACAAGATACAACTCCTTATGACAGTGTTCATTGATTGGAAACAACAGCAAAAATCATCTGCTGCACTTGAAAGATCGATGCAATCTATATTGGATCTTGTTGAAGCACAAAACATGAATGATGAGACTACACGACAACTTGCGCGGCAGTTATCCATTCTGCAACAGTAAAGAAAAAAAACCAGATTATTCATATACATATACAACTTTCGCACTACAGTAATAACCCAACATAATATTGCCCCCTAGTATTACTACTGCTACTGCTATTCTTTTATACCGCTTGTTTTTGCTGTTGTTCTACGTATGGTCCCTCTTGTTTCTCATCACCTCCTTTGTTCGTTCTGATGAGGATGACTATTGTTGTTACTGCTATTGATGGATTGATAGCTACCGTACTCCTCATCTTCCTCCTGATGGATGGATCCATAGCCACGCATGTTCCTTTCAATAGGCGATGGTTCGTCAGGTGCTGAGCGAACTGGCTCGTCCCCTAGAAGCCTTCGTGTTTGGCTGAGATCAGTGGATGATTTGACCCGGCTAATCATCTCTTGACGACGATGTTGGGCATTTTGTACGTTCGTATTAGAGCGCACCATTTGCAGCAACGGTTGCAATTCAGGAGGTGCTGGTTGTGCTCTCCTTCGAGTCACCTTTATTTTGTTGTGGACTAATTGATATACAAAAACGCGTTTTCTTTGTGTTATCTAACAAGCCATTGGAAATGTTTGCATGATTGCTCCTTACCATCAACGTAGACATCGGTTTCATCAATAATCTCCTGTTGTTGGAAAGTTGAAAAGGGTTCAGTTCAGTAACCCATGACCTTGCTTGTTTACATAGTTCTTAAAGGTGGGGAAAAACGGACATGACTGATACTTTTACCTCTCCAATTAATTCTTCAATGACATCTTCCAGAGTGATCACGCCCATAGCACCACCTTTTTCGCCTGGATTTGTCGATACCAACGCCATGTGACCTTTCCGCATATTCAGAAACAGAGAATTAATAAACATGCAGGAACAAATTGATTACCATATGCGACTCGATTTCTTTCCCTTTCTTTCTTTGCTAAACTTACTTCGTCCTTCTTGAAAGAAATTCAGGATATCCAGACAACTTGTGTCGGGTGCTGTCTCTGGCAATGGGCTAAGCTGAAAATGACCCACTGGTAACTCATCTGCGGTATCATATGTAATAAGCTTTTTAACCAGCAACATCCCAATGAAATTTGATTTATCATCCACCGCGCGGATTGGAATACGGGAATAGCCAGCTGAGAGGATCTTGGAAAATATTCATGTACGTAAAAGAGAGAAGCGGTTAATCAAAGATCTAGCGAATCTTGGTGAAACTTGCCTCCCGTTCCCTTTTTATACCTTATCTACAGTTTCTTTATCCATGATCGCATCGACGGGCATGGTAAACACATCCTCAATAGGTGTCATAACCTGTGACACAGGCTTTGCTCCCAGGTCGAGAACGGATCCAATAATCAACTATACCAGTTCCAAAAGAGGCCCATTTTAATACCTTTTATCAAAAGATGCACACACAGAGCTCAAGTTATTGTAAAATCTTACCACTTCGTCTTCTGTGAGTCCTTCTGCGTCTTCACCGTCGTTTCGATGAAGAGATACCAATGATTTGAGACCTAAGACACTTGTCTGTCATTGCATGCCCAATGCATTCTATGTACAGTCATGCATACTGACCTGCTTTTTTATACACTGTGCCATGTGATTCACCGAGGAAATAATCTAAGGCTAGTGCTGTAGGGTAGGCGACCGGATACATAAAGTACATTAACAGCAAGACCAGCCTAGAACCAAGAATATTTCAATGGTAAGCACGAATTTCTCCTTATCTCATTTCCTTACTCTTGTCTCCTTACACTGAGCACTTGGCGCCGATGGCCAATCCGTGGCGTACACAAACCGCTAATGGTGTCGTTCGTTTCCAGCAAGTATATTAGTTACAGACCCATCCCTTATTTCCCGTTTCTTGAATTAATGTACATCCGCTCTCCCATTGCCTTCTGCCCCTTTTGATCTTTCTTTGTTTTGAAAAAATATAAGGCTTACATTGGGGAATGACTCTGTTCGTTCGAAAATAAAAAAAAAATCCATTCTGTTAGATTAGGAGCAAAGGAAACAGGGGGGGGGAGAATTATGGAACGCTAGTAAAATAAATGACTTACTCTCCAAAAATAACAATAAGAGCTGTCGAGATTAGAATGGCCTGCCATCCACCACCGAGCACGGAATCCAGGATAATTGGAAGCGTTTCATTGACAATGACATTCGACAATAATAAAGTAACAAGTACCCAATGTTTGCCTCGATCCAAGAGTCGTAACACCTTACGCGCATTTGTACGCTCTTTCTCGGTACCCGACTCGACCATGACATGAAGATTTGTTTGGTCGAGTCCCATAAGACCCAAAGTAAGACCTATTTTTTTTTTTTTGTTTTGCGTATGACGAACAATAACAATTCATAAGCAATTCTTTTTTTCTTTCGTTGGCGCAAACTATATAATAAACTCTCCCATAAAAAGAGTGCATATCATCTTTTTTTACCTGCAAAGACGCCACCCAAGAGTACCAGAACAACAATAGCCGCCAAACGAAAGAAAAACTCGGGCGTCCAGTAAAACGATCCCGGTGAGTCATTGCCGTTGTCTTGTGCTGCTGCAGTATTGGGAATGGTGTTGACATGAACAAGTGGCGACGCCTTTATAAGTGAAGCAAACAGTATAGAGACCCAGACGACATTAGCACGGAATTGTAAACTGTCCATTAAGCAGATTGAAACAGTGAGAAGGTATTAAAAAAAACGTATGAAAACAAAAGAAAAATAAGAAAGAAAGAGAGAGAGAGAGAAAGAGAGACTCTATGCGTCAGACATTTCTTTATTGTTCGGAAGTCAATTTTACCCAAACTATCGCGTTTCATGCAAAAAAGTTTGCTGGGCGTTGCACCAGAACCACCACCACACCCCCACCCTTTTCCACATCTCCCCCCCCCCCCAATTGGTCCTTGTGTTACGCTCAGACCATGACTACAAAAATAGGTCTCTAACTCTGCGTATAATGCGTATGTCTGCAATAATCGACTTGCCGACAAATTGGTTCTTTATGCGATACGATGAAGAACCCGGGAATATGTACGCACAATATCAGGGGTCTCCCAAAATTTTTACTTCTTTCCACAAGAACCCAATTTCTGGTACTGAGCATCATATGAAATGAATGACATGACAAGTTGGTATGTTCTGACCCATTCTTTTCCTCCACCACAGCAACTCAATGTCCATGCAAACAGTACAGCGAAACCCAGCAGAAAGGGGTGAGATGTAAGTCAAACCTTGACAGGTTTGTGATGATGGTAATATTATTATTGTTATTATTGCTAATTACTTTGCAGGGGAGGTGGTAGGATTTATGTGGTGGACTGGATAAGGCGGAATGAGATGAAGCCAGGGTGGTCTATGTAGTGTATCAGTTTTTTTTTTTTTTTTTTCATGCCTTGGCCTGAAGCCTTTTGATTTCTTCAGGTGTAAACTTTAGCATCATTGTCAAAACGGGAATAAGTTGTGCCTAAGTAGTGATAGATATATAGGAGCTTTAGTTACCACATGGAAAAAACCACACTCAGAACAACTCATGGATTAACACACAAAAGTGGTAAACTTACTCTAGTTGATCTGGTTTCAAGGAACTTTAAAACGACATTTCGCAGATATTCAAGGTTCACTTGCTCTTCTTTAGATCGTGGCGGTGAAGGTGGATGTAAGGTGGGCGGTGATGAGGAGGAGGATGGTTGGCGCTGGTGTTGCTGATGCTGCTGCTGCTGCTCAGTGTTGTTTGGAGTGATGGGTGATTGAGGTCGGGGCGATGATGACGTTGGGGATGCTGCTGCGCTAGCGGTTGCCTTTGACAACTTGCGGATTTCATCCTTAAGCGTCTTGTTGAGTGTTTTCAAATGACCCTCGCGAACCTTGATATTCTCGAGTTCTCGGTTTTGATTCTGCTTGATCTTTTCGGCTTCATTTTGTGCTTCTTGTACTTCAGTCTGCAGATAATCGAAAGGATCATAAAGTCAGTAAGCTGAGAGGCGTACCTTGAAGAGTATATTCAGTGGGGACGCTTACCATTGTCGACTTGAGCTTCTGTACTTCCTCCTCGCTCTTGTTGAGATCACTTTCCAGCTCGTCTATCCGCTGCAATAGAACCTCCTTGTCATTCTCCAAAACGTCAACGTCTTTGGACTTTTCTTGGGATTCTTCACGTAGTGACTTGATCTGTCCTTCTAACTCTTGGATCTGTTGCTGCAAATCATCAATCTGCGTCTGCTTCTCCTTGACCGCGTCTTGAGCATCTTGGGCCTTTGCTGATGCCTGCTCCAGATCCTGGACCATCGCCTGTCGCTCCTTTTGGGTTTTGATCTTGTGAGCATCAAACTCACGTTGGGTCTCCTCTACCATGCGCTGATACTCCTCGAGCGCAGTGAGTCTCTCGTTTGCCTCTTCCACTTGCCGTTCGCTCTCCTTGAGTCGATGCTGGAGATCCTCAGCCATGCTCTGTGAGCTTTCAAACTCGGCCTGTTTGATTTGCAGCTCGTCAAACATACGATTCTTGTCCTCGACAGCCTCCTTGCGCTCCTTTTGCAATATCTTGATTTCCGATTCGGTCGAATGGAGCTTGCCGTTGAGTCGACTGATTTCCGCTTTGAGCTCGCCTTCTTCCTCGTTGATCTGTTTTTTGAGCGACTCGAGCTCCTCCACAGCTTCTGTCTTTTCCTTTTCGAGTTTGAGGATTTGTTTCTTGGACTTGTTTAACACGGACACGTATTTCTTGGTCTTCTCTTCCAACTCGTTCTGTGTCGCCCGCATCGTCTCGATTTCCTTTCGCGTGCTGTCCATCTCAACGTCGCGTTCGTTCAGCATTTCTTTAGCCACCTTGACCGACTCGTTCGCATCCCGTAGCTTGTTGTTGAGCGTTTTGATCTGTGTCTGGGAATCTGACAGCTGCTTGAGTGCTTCGTCCCTTTCTCCTTCATATTCAACAATGCTTTTCTTCACCGCCTCAACCTCGTTCGTCTTTTCATTCACTTGCTTGGTCGATTCCTCCAACTCTTGCTTTACTTTTCCGAGCTCTGCAGCACCCTCGCCACATTCCTTCAAATCGTTTTCGAGTTGGGTTACTGTTGCCTCGGCCGTTTCTGCACGTTCAGTAATTGACTTTATTTGTTCCTTGAGCTTTTCAATTTCGTCGGTGGCATTTGTATGCTCCTTTGCATCATCTTCGAGCTTCGCGATTGTTGCTTCTGCTGTTTCTGCTCGTTCAACGGCGCTCTTGATTTGCTCCTTCAACTGCTCCACTTTTTTGCCGCTCTCCCCATGCTCCTTCAGGTCGGTTTCAAGCTGAGCGACCGTTTTTTCTGCTTCCTCTGCACGTTCGACTGCTGTTTTGATTTCGTCCTTGAGCTTATTGAGTTCGTCGATACTGTTGCCATGTTTCTTCAAGTCGCTTTCAAGTTTCGCGATAGTCGCCTCGGCTGTCTCTGCTCGTTCGACTGTCGCTTTCATTTCGTCTTTGATCTTGTTGAGTTCGTCGGTACTGTTGACATGTGCTCTAACTTCGTTTCTGAGATCCTCGATAGTCGCTTCAGCTGTTTCTGCTCGTTCGACTGCTGATTCGAGTTCTTTGGTCGTGCTTTCATGCTCCTTGGCAGCTTTTTCGAGTTTAGTGATAGTTGCTTCAGCTGCTTCTGCTCGTTCCACTGCAATCTTAACCTCTTCTTTAACTTTATCGACGTGGTCGTTGATGCTGTTGGATTGATCGTTGAGGTCGCTTTCTAGTTTTTGGATAGTCGCTTCGGCTGTCTCTGCACGTTCGTTTGCTGATTTAATCTGCTCGTTTAGCTTTTCCGTTTCGACGTTGGAGTCTTGAGCACGCTCCTTGGCCTCGTTCTCTAGTTTTGCCACGGCTGCTTCGGCTTTCTCGGCACGTTCAGTTACTGTCTCGATATCTTTTTCCAATTTTTCAACCTTGTCTGCCGCCTTACTATCCTCCTGCGCAGTCCTCAACTCGTTCTTTAACTTTTCAATGGTTGTTTTGGTTGCACCGTTCAGCTTCTTCATTTCCTTTTGCAATTTTTGGTTTGCGTCTTCTCGTTCCAGCAGTTTGTTGTTTGCTGCTTCGACTTGCTCTTTAACTGCCTGAAGCTCGTCTTCCAACTGCTTTGTACGTTTTTTCACGGCTTGCTCTTGCTGTTTCTTTTGTCCGTTGCTATTATTGCCGTCGTTGTTGTTTTTCTTCTTTTTCAACATTGTTATATCAGTGTTGGCCTTTTCAAGCTGTTGAGTCAACTCGTCCACGCGTGTTGCCTGTTGTTGCAATAGCTTTTCAGCATCATCGGCCTTGTTCATGAAATGCAAAAGGCTTTTTTTGGACTCTTCTTTTTCAAGCAGAAGCTCTTCAACTTGATTTTTAAGCGATGCCACGCCATTGTTGGAGGCCATCTCCTCCTTTTCCTCCGAGATCGTCTTGATTTTGTCAACAAGACCACGCATGATGCCGCGTTCGTGCTCCATCTCCTTTTCGCGCGAATCGATCGCTTCTTGGAGCTCTTTCTTTAGCCGTGTAATTTCCTCCTCTTGTGGACTATGCTCGGACATGGTGCATCATATGATTTATATCAGAGAAAAGAAATAAGAGAATAGATAATCCGGACTGAGTCACGAGTATGGGATGAAAAACGAGTCGGGACACGCGCTCTCTTTTTGCGGGATTAATCCCATTCTCTATTGTTCTATTTCGTCGCTGACACTTTTTCCCCACCTCCAGCTATACCTTTTCTTTGTTCAATGCTATGATCAAATTTTGTTGTAGTTAATATTCTGCAAGAGTTTGTTAAAGTTGAGGTTTTGGTAGGGATGATCAGCATGGGGCCCCCTTGGCTTTTAAATATCCTCTTCTTGTCAGCCGCTGGCCTAGACCCCCTGGATTCAGTGGCTATTAAGGTAAGGTAGAATTTTGATACTTTATGCCAGGCTCCGCTAATCGTTTTGAGTAGGCAGTTTGTTGTAACGGACAAAGCCTATTTGATTATAGTCAATCTTCTGCATACTGTATACGCATTTATCATAGCAATGAGCATAGTAGTAGTAGTAGTAGTATTATGCGATTTGAATACTTAAACAATAATGCGCAAATATGAATTTCATTATTTTTATATAAGATTGAAAAGGATGTTTGGGAGCTGGTGTATGTGTGTATATGTATGTGACGAGAGAGAAAGATGAACCTTGCGACTGACTAATTGGTACGGTTTCGTTTGCTTGAACTTGTTGATGCTGCAGAGTTTCGCTTCTCTCCTTTTCGGTGTGGATGATGATTTTCTTCCAACCAATTTAAGAAAGGTGCTGGCAGGTACGATTTCTTCAAAGTCTTTAAACAGCACGATGGCAATTGAGTTATTTCTGCTATCATCAGTTCTACACCCTCCTCCCCCCCCCTGTCGGTTTACACTTTACCTCTGTTTGCACTGCACCCGATGGGAGAGAGCGATATAATTTTGACTGTAATCGGATCCGGGTTGGATAGACGTTCAAGGGCCATGAAGCGTCTTCACATTTACGTTTGATCAACAAGCTAGCAAGGTCGCTAAGAACATAGGAATTCTAAAGAAGAATTGGTAAAGTTGTCATTTAACTTATTTTTTCAAGTAAAAGAAAAACTTGCACTCGTGAGGGATCTTTTTCTTTTGCATACCTGACTCAATTCATTTGAGACCATGTCTTTAGACGATTTGACTTTCTGTGCAACATGGTACAAGAAGGATACATTGTCCGGCGTGGCGACACAGCTCAAGTAAAATTCAAAGTATTGAGTGAAAACAATCAGATCCTCTGTTGCAACCGTAAAGTCAGGATGGTGGGCCAAGGTGTGTAAAAGCTGTACAAAGGATGTTTCCATAGCAACTGAATCTATTGGTTTATAATTTAACAAGCATTCGTGATTTACTCATTTCAATTTTCTGCTAGTAGCTTACTGTCATATTGCTTGAGGGATCGTTTTTGAATAAAATACTTGACCTAGAAGTAGAGAAAACGTCCAAGATAGGGTCAATAAAGAGATTATGTATTAGAAACGAGAATAACTCCAAAGATTTTTACTCACTTGTTTTAACAACTCTTCTTCAGGCTCGTGTGCGCTTAAGAAGAGAACCGATAAATATCGCATATGCACTTGGTTCATTGGAATACCCTTCATCAACGTTTCAGCAAAGCCATATCGTACTTGATAACACGTATCCTATTTCCAAAATAATACAATTAGAGAAAGGGAATCGCATGCTATGAGGACAAGGGAGAAAACTGAGTCAATAGTTTAATACCTGAATTGTTAGCGCCAAATGTTCGAATTGCGAAACGGATAGCTGGTTTTGATACGCCGGCTTATGTGTTAACTTGACCATGGATTGTGCTGCTGCCAATCGAAGATGTGATGACTCGGGTGCGCTTTGGTTTTTGCCGATTGCCATTTCGCACGTTGTGTCCAAAAGATTCCACAGTAAATTAAATACTCGTTCAACGAGCATATCGTCAGTGCCGAATTGTACAGATGATAACAGATAGTTTACAAGCAATTGCAGACCAGCAAGCTATACATACATATCCAGACATACATGCACACATAAAATCAATGGTTAGAAAGAGAGAGCTTGTTCGTATTTGACACACATTCGATGTACTACTTTAGCCATACCTTTGCTTTTGACAATTCTTTCAAATCCTCGTATGCTATCCATTCACGAACGACGTCATCATCGGTCTATACAACAGGTTTATATATATATGAATCGTATTTGAGTACGCCAAAGCAGCAAGAACCAATGCAACAATTAGGTATATTACTTACAGCACTGTCATTTTCTGCTTCAGTTGAGGTCCCCATCAAATGATGCTCGATGAAATCCGCAAGCGCTTGGATATGGGTTCCGACACGCTCTGGTACGTAGAGAGCGAATTCGGCGATACTTGCAAGCTTGAGGTATAATGATGGATCTTTGACCGATACGTTATTGAGAGCGCTCTGTAATATGTTTTTCGTAAGTAAAATCAAATTAACCCACTACGCTTTAATTCGCTGAAAAGAAAAAAGAAGAAAGTAGCAACAAACGAACCTCTATCACGTCATCGCAAATATCAAAAGCATACATGTTGCTCAATACAATCGAGGCGTTTCTCGCCTGTGCGAGATCTCCCTGCGTAATAAACGACGCTAGCTTATCCAATATATCGCTAATAACAAAAACGATCTAGTCAGTCTATCATGGAATTGAAAAAGAGAAAACAATTGATCGGTTTTTTATCCTTACTTGTCATGTACGTTCACGGTCACCTTACTCTTACTAATTTGTGCCAAGAGTTCAAGAGCATTGTTGACTAGATGTTGGACGATAAACGAAAATAAGTTAGACTATTTATGAGACTTTGGAAAAGTATATAAAGTCTTTTTTTTTTTGCATGTGTACAAACCCAGCGATGTATTTGTATCAGTGATACCACGGATCAGTTCATAGACATGATCTTCGTACATGGTAGGGAAAGAAGTTGCCATTTCCTAGAATGAAGGTTAACATATATTGAATTTAATATATATACATATTCTAAAAAGACGAGAGCCTAGCCTTTACGTTCAAACAGTTCCTTCTATATTACCTTTAGCAGTTCCTGAGCAACAGTAGCATTGGGATTTTCTGTAGCTCTGCGTCTCAGCCTAGTTGGCTCCAACATTTTCAGCAAATGTGGGGTAATATTCTTATTGATGATGATCGGGCATGCTCGGACCAAGAGTGGCTCCAGAGTTTCATATGAGCCTGGCAACAGATCTGAAAGCTTTTCTTCGAGCGAATTCTGCAAAAAGAAAGAAAAGTATTAGATCGATTTGCTCTCTAAGCAATATATAAACTCTCTAATATTAAGCCAACCTTAGCCTCTACAATTTGCTTGTATTCAGTGTTTGGATCAGTAGCAGTTTCCAAAAGTTCCAACAAGGTCTTGTTATCAGCTTGAACTTCAGCGAATCTTTTTAAGGCACTTGATAATCTTGCAGGTTCGGCAAAAGATGCTGTTTGATATCCAAAAAAAAACAATCCATTAGATGTTAGTCTTCCGTCATTGCTCAAGCTGTTTTGCAAAAGGAAACCCAAATCTTGGATGCGGAACAAACCTGCTATATGTTTTACAATTGCTTCCAATTTTTGGCTTGCGTCGGATTCTCCTTGTTCTTCATCCACATCCATTTGTTCCTCCTAACCACACGGGTGTCAGAGATAAGCGTTTTGAGTATTAGAAACTTTCAGGCGGGCGTATTTTCGCTAATACTTACAGTTGGTTCGCATGCCTTGATGAAACGTTGAATACCAGCAATACAACTAATTCAACACTAGGGTTAGCGTTGGCTTTTTCGTAGTGATTTTCTCTTTGTTTTGACAGGCTTTCCCTGTCTTTTTTTTTATACAAAACATACCCTCTTTGCTTGTGAATCAAAGCCCGGAATGCGTTTTTGGTCCGTGGCTCAAAGGATTTGATGACAAACACCAAACGTTCTGTTCGTTCCTTATCATCTTCATTATATGGGAACAGGTATTGGTTTACGGTGCTTTCCAAAGTAGCGCTGTGTACGTGTGATATAAACATATAAGCATTTTGCAACCAACGAACTTCAAAATAAGGGAAAACCAAGAACTTACGTTGCAGAGGGATCATCCGTATACATTATTTTGAGCAAAGCATCCGGAATCCATCCAAGCTTCTCTTTGACTTGCGCATTCTCGTCACTAGCGTCATATGTAGGTTATTTGAAGTTTTAGCTTTATGAAAAAAAAAATACAATTCGCTAGCTGTACTTACATTTGAGGATAAGCAGCTTCATAAATTTTGCCAAGTGCAGCCATAGCTTCTTTTCTTACAGAGCTCTACATAATGTTAACGGTGAGTATGATACCTCCAGAGCCATGATAGTCACTAATTCTTTCTCTCCTTTACTTATCCGATAGTAAGTACCTTTTTATCCTTGGATCGCTCAGCAACAAGCTCTAGTACAGTCTTGTCTAGATCGCGAATAACATGGGTATTTTCAAGCTCGCTAATCACTCTGCATGCTGTTGCTCGTACTTTTTCATCTGGATCAATGATTTTTTCTTTGAAACAATCTATGAATATTATAAGAAATCATTTTGATTAATAACGCTCGCCTGTTTCCATTATCTTTCTTCTATATAAAAGTAATTTTTTTACTGCGTTGTTACCATGTAATTCAGATTTGACTTGGGTATGATTTTGATAGATTGCTTTGCACTTCTCGAGCCATTTTACTCGAAGCTGTACCGACTTGTCATTACGTCTGTACGGAAATAGTCAACAATCAGAGAGGATTATTTCAGTATATATGTTCTCCCAAATTTTTCTCTTCCTCCTAAGATGGATCCTGTACTCTTTTCACCGTTTTAGAAAATCAAGGAAATATCATTACCTTCCAACCCAGGTTTTCCAAATACTAGGATACCGTTGAAACATTGTCGAGTTTGGCTCTGCAAACATATCACCAATTGTCTCTGTGGCCATGCAACGTACTTTATAATCGTCCACCTTCATTTCCTCTTCCAACTGGGGTAATACGTTAAGTAGCAAGTTGGGTACTACCGCGTGAACACGCTGGATAATCTCATGTGCCTTTTGCAATTCTTCTGTGTCTTCTTCAGATCCATCACTATGGCTCATTGCAATCAAGGCATCCGAAAAGTACTAAATATTCCCAAGAAAAAAGAGTAATTGTTGTAGTTACAAAACAAAGCAAAAGATCTTATTCCCCCCCCTTACAACTTTTTCTTATATTACCTGGCACACGCGACGCTGGAGTGTATCAAAGCATGCATTACAAGCTTCGAAAGTCATGATGTAGCATGGATCGTCCTTGCTCTAGGTACATGTATAGCATTAGTTTCTTGAACTAATTTTTATAACTCCCCTTCCATCTAACAGCTAATGTCAGTTTTTTACCTTTTTGAACTGTTCCAAGAGTAGAGCGAGAGTTTCGTCCGACAACGCACCGACGTCTTCAATGAGCTGCACCATGAGATCGATCATGCACACTTGAATGTTTCTAGGCATATCTGATCTATATGTAACAAAGCACAAAGATGTTGTTTTAATAATACGATAGATTACCCTATACGAAACATCCTCTCCATTCCGTCTTTCCGCATCTGACAACAGCTTCAACGATCGATATATATACCTGATAGTAGAAAAGAAACATTCGAAGAAATCGGATGACAGTTGCTGCGCATTGTCGAGATCGGCGACAATCAATATACTCTTCACGGTGGAAAGACTTTCCAATAGATAGAAATAAAGCGGGAACTGAGGATGATCCTGCGACTGTTTGAGCTGACTGAGTTGAGACAAGAAGAGTTGAAAGATGCTCTAATATATGTGCCAAAAAAAAAAAAAAGTTTCAAATGGATACCATTAATGCGAAAATCATTTTTTTTGTTAGTGCTTTATACAAAAAAAAAAGCATAGAGAGCAACAAGCTTTTACGTTGGTTTCCTTGTCCGAGAATGGTGCTTCGGGCGCATACAATCGTAGCATGTCAGCCAAGCAGGTTGCTGCGTATGCTTTTACTGTACCCGACGCATGCTTGAGGATTTTCGAGTTGACGAGTTCTTTTGCTGTGGCATCAAGAGATTCTTTAACGATTTCGTGTTGTCCAAATGCGTTCAGTTCTTCATGGAGTGTCTATTATACAATAAAAAAAAAAGAAAGAGGTCAGTTTTATTATCAGGTACATTGTGTCCCAGTAATGTTTTCCATATAAACGCCAGCAGGAAGAAGGTTTTTTGGTACTTTTAGACGAGACGTTAATTCTTTGGCATCAATGGACTTTGCAACCAATCTTGATTTGAACTTCAGAGGCTTTTGCTCCACTTGTTGTTGTGGCTCGTCTACATCCATCATTTTGTAAAGAAAGATTTAGAGTAGAAAGGGGGAAAAAAAATAGAGGCAGCTGTAGTTTCGCGTAAAGCTCCTTCCTCTTTTTCTTTTTAAAACACTCGCGCGACGCGCCAAAAAGCGCGAAATTGGTAACATCGGACTTTTTTTTTTTGGCTGGCCCTGTCAAATGTCAGCTTGTGCAATAGTCTGGATGGGACCATACTGTACACTGCATCCATACTATCTGGGGAAACCCTCTAGTATGTGGCAGCGGGTGGAGAAAGAATGCATCGTCAAAATCACTTCTTTTCTACCAGTATAAGCTGCGGCATGTATTAAAATTTCCTTAATGTCACAGTAACTGCTTTACTAATATACACACGCACACTCAGCGAACATCATGCATGTCGATATAGTACTGCTCTATCTGTCGAATTATATGACGGGATACAGCTGCTATCTTAATCAACGGGAGACTCGTGGACGGATCCCATT
The DNA here is from genome assembly GCF_025766255.1 of Zychaea mexicana. Lineage (NCBI taxonomy): Eukaryota > Fungi > Mucoromycota > Mucoromycetes > Mucorales > Lichtheimiaceae > Zychaea > Zychaea mexicana. The sequence goes on from NW_026516720.1 coordinate 159,920, forward strand.
GGGATAACAATTTTTCTATGAGGATGTTAAAACAATCGTATTCAAAACGTTGCCACTGATACTTTGCGACACTTGAACTTTTTTCCCTATTTCAAGGTCCAAAAAAGCTAAACCCGTACTTTTTATTACAGATACAAAAAATGTGACAGCTCCTTCAGAGCGAACTAACCAGCGATGGCGCTCCAAGCCTACCATGACAAGCAAAATCCTAAAGAAGAACTTGTTCTCCTGAATGCAAGAGACGTTCTGCTGGGGTACAACGCATATCTCTTGAGAGCTTGCTAATCATCTAGAGACATATCTATTCCTTGTCTTGCTTTGTCAAGACGGCAAAAAAATCTGTAGCAGTGGGTGCATGGTGCATAAAAGTTCGAGCGCGGCTTCATCAAGCTATGACAATAGCCTTTACCATTGTTAACGTATAAATAACCAGAATAAAAAAAAACGAGCTCGTTTACGAATCGATCATCAAGCTAACTATACAAAAGTTCCAGAGAAAATCCAACAAAAATTAAGCTCTCAAGTAGAGCATACTATGCCAAAAACCAAGATCAGGGCTCGTCATTCATGCCGAAAACAAGAACATGCTTTAAGCAGTTTTATAAAAGTACAGTATGTAAGTCAAACACTATTTTGGAGGAAGAAAAAAGTCAAAAGATCACGGATAAAGAAAAAGTAACAGCACGATACGACACGTGAATCTAATACAAAGAGTGAGTTACCTGACGAGCAAGAATCATGCAACACGAGCTAGCATCAAAGTAACGGCAGCTTCAGCACCAAAGTGCCGGGACGGAACTCCAAAAAAGAAAAAAGATGAAGGGGTGATCATTACTCTGGACGAGAACTTTAGTAAAGTGCAGCAACAAGTTATGTAGATCAATTTAGAATAGTAATATATAGTCCTGCTAAAACACGCACGATTAGAAATGAATGAAGCAATTTAAAATAATCCCTTCCTTGGCAAACGTTTGATATCGTGTAAACAGCCGTCTTTGCGTACGTGCTACAATTCTACAAAATTAAGAAAGTTGTGAGTATACATTTATGCAGTTAGTAGTTTAGTATGTAAGCCAGATTTATTGCTTTCAATTATCCTTGGCCAGAAGCGTGTATCATATGTATGTCCGTATAAAGATACAGTAAGATATTCGTACTACTGTAGTGAGTGCAGTACGTATGCAGTAGTAAGCTCACAAACAACACAATAACTAAGTTTGCCCTCACGTAATATGCACACAAACGTATTTTTGTGACGATCCGTTATTTCTAATTTGCCCTGCACAATACATTGGTCTTCGACAGAAATTATTTCAGGGCAACTCATATTGAAAGTGCACTGATGCATTGTGGACAGTGTTAGTCAGATAAACCTGATCAAGCTTATACATACGTTGGTGTTAATACTGCTTGCGAGCATAGTATCAAGTAATATTACATAAGCAGTACTATGCTGTACTGTATAGCTACATAGGTAATGAAAGCAAAACCTTTAAAACTGTATATCCCTTATCCTTTACAATATACGTTTCACTCTCTCATTTCCAAAAGACTTTTGGTCACCAAGACAAAGAAGCAACTTGGTTTTTAGTTCTTTCACATTGCGTTCGTCGTTGATGGCTTTTTTCATCAAGTTGTCATGTTAGTGCTTTATTTGCGAGGCAAGAACATATTCCCTATAAAAATAATTCACGTGATTTCTAACTTTTTTTTGATGGGTTCGCGTCATGCTTCTCATAGTCGGAGGAATTGGATATCTGATCTAGGTCCAAAATGGGAGGACATCCAAAGATAATGACATGTTTTGCTAGCAGTTCATGAAACACGGTCGCCAAGAAGGCAACTGTGTTCTCTTCCTAATAAAAAGTTGTGCGCTAATGCACACCACATAGAGTGGCTCGTGCAGGACCTGTTATGTACAAACTATTATAAGCTGCTAAGCGTATTCCCCCAGCCAACTCCCTTTTGCAAAACCTTATCACAAAATAAATGATGCTCCTTTCGGGGATCATCGAGCCGAGGCACATCCCGTGCCAGTATGCACTTTTATATAACTTTAACTCTTTCGACTCCTGTGTGTGTGTCCCTTTCTCCTGATCCACCTTGCATATAATACAATAAACTGAAAAAAAAAAAGGTAACGCGGATCATCTTGATAGTATCATACATACAGTTTGAGTTTTATTTTTAGAACGAACACATATACAAGGTTGAAGTCAGAATGATGCTATGATTTGGTGGGAGATAAAGAGAAACAAAGAGGTTAGGGTGACGATACTGTTTTTAAAGTACACATGGGCTCAAATTGTTTGTGATGGTAATATCTGACATTGCACCATTCAATAACTTGTGTTTGGGTATCTAGCATCATGTTGACTGAATAGTAGCGCAGAGGAGCGTCGCCCCACCGATTCCAATAGATCATGTCTGTCTTGTCAACCGCATCCGTGAGTTGGCGCATAGGTTTGGATCGCCAGGTGGGGACATGGACGATCTCAAAGTTGTTGTAATACATGAGCGGGAAATACTCGCTACGGTCCTGCGGCGTATCCGGGATTTCCAAGCAGTTGCGTTGCGACATTTGTGCACAGGTGGTACCATTGGTCATACTTTGATGCTCTTGATTACGACGATACTTGTCAAAGAAAGCAAGCATACCGTTCGTGACATGACGGACATCGGTAGTGACGGCACGATAGCCGTACTTGATACCACGCTCCTTCATATAATGAAAGACATCCACGCCCACCGGCGACTGTAACATTGAATCATGATCTAGCCGCCAGAAATAGTCGAGTTGCTTGATCATGTCATGCTCAAAGATCTGTTTCCAAAAGAACCGGATCATGTTGTTGTAGCCTGGGAACGCGCGTTGATTGGTAGGGTTCAAGCCAAGATCGCTTGTAGAGATGCCCTTGGGGAACTTGGGAGGCAAATCAAAGTTGTTGATTTCGTGAAACTGGAGCTTGAGTCCCGGTGGCCACATTGTGCGATACCGTAGACGGTATTTTGTCTTGAAGGCAGGTTCATGAAAGACATAGACTGGATAGTGCGGGTAGTATTGGCTAAAGTTTTCCCAGAGTTTCCACAGCGCTTTGCTGAATTTCATCATTTCGTGATGGTTTTCTTTGAGTGGACGGTCAGTGAATTCGACTAGAAACACGATGGCGCTGTTGACTGTTGCGATGGGGACGGTGGATGTGTCGTTGGACGTGACGATGATGTTGGGCCGTGGTAGGTTGGATAAAGGATGGGTGGGGCACGCTGCTGTGTCGTTGGGTTGTGGGAGTGGCGGGTAGTCGGTGCTTTGGTAGTCTTCCATGGCCCGTATGTGTCGTGCCGCCGGGTTGTTCAAGTGCCGGTATCGTGTGTAGCCAGTGGCAATGTGTTCCCAAGTGATGATGGTGGCCAGTAGCATAGCAATGCCTGCCAGCACGAGTACGCATAGTTTTAGGCAATGCCGCATCTTTTGTTGTACGTGTGTGTTTAGCAAGAAGGGGACGAGGAGGTGGTACAGATGTAAAGAAGAGAGAAAAGAAGCGTTTAGGGTTTTGTCGTTTGTGAGCATTATATAGCATTTCTACACAAGACACATGCGTTTTAGTCCCTTCCGGTTTATAATAGGTAGAACGGTGGGGAGGGAAAAGGCAAGCCTGTCGATCCTGTCCCTCCCACCCCACGTTTTCTCTTTTGTTCCATATTAAGCATATGAAATAGTTAAAAGTTGAGAGTACATATGTAAAACTAGTTTTGCCAAGACAGACAGACAGACGGAGAGACCGACGGACACAGGAAGCGGCATGAAAAATATCATTCAAAAGGGCACTCTGCAAATACAAGAAAAACAATGCTAAATTTTTTAGTGCGTGCACTAAAAAGAAAAAACCTATAATCGTGTGTTTGAGAAAATGGTCTGTCTAAGTGTTGTTGTTTTTTTATTATGTACATGATGCATTCATATAAACACAAAAACTATAAAGAAAGGATCACATCATCATTGTCATCATGACGATACTGCAGTAGCAACCGTTTGCTCATGATTAGGTTTCTGCTTTTTTAACGTGATGTCTTTGTCTGCGGTTGACGATGAAGAGGATTTGCGCTTGTCACCAGTTACAGCGTCAGTAGTAGTAGTGCTAGGTTCTGCTTTTCCCAAACGAGACTTATGCAAAGCTTGTACCTCATGATAATACGATCCCAAACCAAAAATTTCACTATCGATCATTTTGTGTCGGGGGAGAGGGAATGGTGTCAAAGAGTGTGCTTTTTTTAGGATGCTGCTAATAAAAAAACGTCATGGATCTTTTTCATTTACCTCAAAGCCAATGCGGATTTTGCCTGTTGGATCTTACGATACTTGTCGGTGCGAGTGAATTTGGGGTCCGTAGTCATGGTCAATAGCACGTATTTCGTGTTCTGATGCACATTATTGACCTCGATACACTAAACAAAAAAGTTTTTAATTTTAGTCGTTAAAACGTCATACTTGCATTAGCTGGAATAAATTATGGGTGATACTACCTTTTTAATATAGGTCTCAACAACCTCCTCATCCGGCAAAAGGCCTTCCTTTCGAAAAGCGGATGGGTTATACTGAGCACCACGCGCAATCATGAACGAATGTGCGTCTAAAGATGGAGTTAGTATGTCTTTTCTAATACTAATACTACTTGTCTGTAAATAAACCAGCCAATCCATTGCACACATGATATAGAAAAGAACCACTTACTCGTCAATTCCTTGATCCGAGGGATATCTTGCCAAGAGTAAACATCGCCATTGATGGCGACGGGAATATTTTTAACTGCCTGTGCAATTTCTTTGAACTCTTCCCACTTTGCTGCTGTGGATGATCGTTGTTCCTTGGTGCTAATTTAAACCTTGTTTATAAGTATAACTTCACTCAATCCGCCAAGAAAAACATTGCATCTTACCGACAATGGATAGTGATCATTTTGACACCTGTGGATTCGATCATTTTGACTAGCTCGATGGTCTTTTTCTTTTCATCCAAAAGTCTAGAGAGTATATCGTTGCAGTAGCAATAATCATTGAGATTTAGGTCGATGTGCCTTGAATTTCAAGATATGTGTACCTTATTTTACATGTTACCGGGAGCCCCACGTTTTGCACGAGATTGATCAAAATCTAAGCTTAGCATCATAAGTCCACTTTTATTTTCTTGGCTTCACCTCCCTTTTCCTCCTCTAAACCAAAAAATGGGATCCATACCTTTTTTAATGTGTCAGGATTCGTAAGCAGCGCAGCACCCATGCCACCTTGAATCGAGAATTTCTTTGGACAACCACAGTTGACGTCGATACCTGCTACATCTTCTTTACTGCTCACACAACAAAAAAAAAAAAAAGCAAACACACACACACACACACATGCGACGCGCATTAAGTTTTAGTGGGCACACACATATTTTTTCGTTGGGACACTCTGCTCAAAAAAGAAATTCATACACATATAAACGTTACACTGTCAAAGCTGCCTTCAAAGCAAGATCAGGATCGGCTGTACCGAGCTGGAAAATAACGCGACCTTTTTCATCGTCATGGGTACTGAATGTCAACTTTTCACCCTTCCAATACTCAATCGTTTGTGTAGCAGCTAATTATAAATAGTCAATTTTGCTTGATCACAAAAGTTATCCCCATTTATCCCCAGTGTCCTTACGATTGTATTTTCGAACAGATCCAATGACTCGCTTGTCAACCAATTCTTCGGTCCATACTAGATCTGGTTTAAAGAGTAAGAAATATGTCAGACCTCATGAAGTTCCGAGATCATTAATTTTTTTTTTTACCTGCACCATAGCCCAATGCTGTCAAACGGAAAGGGAGTGTACCCACACGGACCTTGATTGCGAGGTGAACGATCAGTCCATTAGGTATATTGCACTTTGTAATTGATCCTTTCACAAAAAAAAACAAGAACCGTTCTTGCTTTTTCTTTCCCCTTACCATGGGTGCCAGGAACACCTTGTTGTCATAATCGATGGTGGTAGACATGGATGTCGAATTCTCAAGAGTAGGAGGTGTACGTTTCAAAGGCAGCAGCATATTTTTTTTTGTGGTCAATGGCCCTCATATGCTCCGCACAGGTTTTTTTTTTAAAATGAAATGCTATTGCTATATCTGCATTCAACCACTTGGATCAGTTTGATGTATTGGTATGTACTCAACTTGTAGAAATGGCCCGGTTTATGCTACTTGTAACTGTAGCTTTGTTAGGGTGGCAAATGGATAACGTAGTAATGCACATTGCAAGTAGTTACGAGTGGTAGTCTTACGCAGGTTGGCGTTGATGTATCAATAAATTATGAGCTCATGTAAGTATTTCGGAATGAAAGGGGTTACACTGCATTATTGTTTTCGCTAGGAAGATACATGCAAAAGCTCTCTGGTGATGGTTTAATAAATCTCTTATTGACAAGGATTTATTGATCCACCGCCTAACTACTACTACTCCCTCTCTCTCTCTCTCTCTATTCGAAGAATTCTTTGTGTGTACTGTAGAGCAAAAAAAGGAAAAACAAACAGGTTTAAAAGAAAGCCTCGCAATACGGACCAGGTGATGATGGTGATGATAGCGAGCAGTAGAGAGAATCATCATGAAGAAGACCATCTCTTTCGACGATGGTAGACGTAGGAAGAAGGGTTACCAAAAAGTGGCACAACAACAAAAAAAAAAAAGATCAGCTGCTACAGTCATAGCATCGTGTCGTGCTCGGACAATCGTGTGTCTGCTTTTCCTACGCAACGCCTTTGGAACGAAAAAGGAAGCAAAAGAAATTCTGGCGAGCGACAACAAACATCGAATGTATGCAACACATCCTATCAGCTCTTTTGATATAAAAAATCTCTACTGCCTTGAGTAGAATATTTGGTATGAAACAAAAGCTCTGGTTTTTGCTTTTATGCGCAGCACACGTGATGCCCGATTCGGGATAGCGAGTGAGAGAGAGAGAGAGAGTTTTACGACGAGAGTGTGTGTGTGTGTGCGCAACCAGGAAAAAAAAAAGGCGACTGGGAGGCGGGCATGCAGACGTTTTTTCAACTCTCACAAAAAACCACCCAGCACAAAAAAGATAAATAACTCCCAACGTAACCTTATGCTGAATACCTACTATTACTATGAACGCTGCTATTACCACTGCTTCAACGCCCAATCGCCTCTATAATCCCCCTTCATCACGCTACCCATTGCGCTCCAGACGTGGCTCTCTCCATGCGCTAGATGGCTTTTCTTCCACCATCTCAAGGAAGAATCTAGAGTCTTGCTCCCGCACTGAGCTGCTTGAACTCAAGGAAAGGAATGAGCGTATGCTCCGTCATAGGTAATAAGCCCCCACTCTTTTCTTTTCCCTCTTTTTATTACTACTACTAGCTACTACTACTATTACTACTACTACTTGTTCTTTTGTCTTTTGAAACTCACTTTTGAACTTTTATATAACAACGACAGGTCAGTGGTGCACACTTTGCCAGACAAAGGAGCCAAGCTCAAGCAGAGTATCCGACAAATCGATGTGCTCCTTTTGAGTACGATCGACGATGAAATCACCGTGGATAACACGTTCCCTGACCGTGAGAGTGCTTTGACGGCAAAACTGGCCAGTCTGACGTTCATGACGCCAAGGCAAGAAGCGAGGAGACGAGGCATTGCACTTGCCAATGCTCGTGCTACCTCTTTATCATCCTGGTCTTCTTCTTCTTCTTCCTCGTCTTTCTCTTTGGGTGTTCCTACCCATACTACTACTACCACTACTACTACTACGCCTGTCACTACCACTCCTGCTACATGTCACCCGCATCATCATCATCATCATCATCAACCGTACGTCAAGCAACGACGTAATAGTAGCATCGTCATGCGACGACACAACAGCTCGTATCCGTCTACTACCGTGGATGGTATGAATGAAGCGGAACTGCAGGTAATGATGCTCCCCTACCCTCCCTAAAGTGCAACAATCTATCGGTATTGACTTCTGTTATGATTAGGCCAAAGTGTGTATGATGAGCCTGGATGAATCCGTCAGATTGCAAGAGAACCGGTCTCGTTTAATTGAAGTAGGTAGTGCTACATTATATCGATAGATATACAAAAGACACTAATCGAATGGTTTTCTGTATGAAATAGGAGAACAACAAGCGTTTGTTGCTACCGCCCACCCCGCCGCCTGCTCCGAGTATGGATGATTCCCTCTGCATGACCATGAGTCAAATGCAACTCGATACCCAACAACAACAACAACAGTACCCTCATCATCTACAGCAGCAGCAGCAGCAGCAGCATCCACTGTCAAAGCAACGTCCACTGTCCAAGATCGAAGACGACGATGAAGACGAGGAGGACCTGTTTGTGCCTCAGCAAGAAGGCGGTTATCTGAGCAACATGAAGAAGCGAAGCTCGGATGATCACAGCATGACTAGCAGCAGTGACGATGACAACTACGAAAACAATGTAGACGAAGATGATGACTATAACCGAAACTACTATGACTATGACCTTGATGATGACTAGTTTCGATCATGAAAGGAAAAATCATCTTTTGTATACACAACACACACACACACACACTTGCCTGCATTCTTCCTCTGCTGTTTATATTCCCAATTTCCTGAATCTCTCCTGTCTTGAAACCCATCCCTCCTTCCTGATGACTTGCTCGGACCATCATTCTTTGCTGTAAGATAGATCATTGTTGTTCTTCCACGCTCTCTCTCGCTCTCTCTTTCCATGTACAAACTTTTCTTTATACTCTTTGCTATTTGCTACAAACAATCAATTCTTCCAGCTTTCTGGCCGGATAAGCCGAAATATAAAGTATTTTTTTGACCCCATCGTGGGGTTGAAAGGCGGGCATTAGAACGATGGTCACACAAGGGATCGTCACGGGGACAATGGAGCCTAGTTTATGGATGCTAACAAAACCGTGATGCCTTGTTATGTCCCCCTGTCAAAGCAACAACAATAACAGCTATCGCCTGGGAAACAATAGAGAAACCCGGCAACAGTTTCCATAGTGGCATCATCCGTTGCATATCACCGCGGGGAGAAATGCAAGGAAAACACGACAAAATCGTCCCTGGTACATATATACGCTACACAAATACCTTGATATCAAAAACCGTGTTATTGTTTGATCTCATTGTAAGGAAATGGACGTAGGTTTATTGTCTTTGGCTCCGGTGTTTAAATAGCGAGTGCAGGCAGACATTTCCCTCAGTGTCTATTCATTGACTGGAATCATGAAGCGTGTTTTGGGACAGTAACAGCACAACGTCATTGGTGAGACCCCGTGTTGTTTGTAAACGTCAAAGCATGAAAGTAAGCATATGCAAATCAGCAGTGTGTGAGTGTGTGTGTAACCACAACGTCTGTGCTTCACTTGAGCCGATGGCAAGAGAGACTTCTGCCTTATTGATTCGTTGGTTTGCTTTCGCCCTCTCTTTGTTTCCCTTTCTCGTAACTTTTTTTTTAAAAAAAGACGTGGATCAGAGGGCTTTCCTTTTATTTTTTTTCCTTTGCTCTTTAACTTTCCTTTTACTTTTACAAAAGCCTTTTTTTTACAAAGAAGCCAATGATGAGCGGTCAATTCACATCAAGGCACCGTTATCCGCATCTGTTGTTTGGTCGTGGTAAAGCATTTGTACTTTTACCATTTTTAACTTATAAAAGAGACGCGTCTTTTCTATCTTTTGCACACAAAAAAAAAGCAGTTGTCATGACAGTTTTCTTTATTACCAAGCAGCGCCAGATTACAAAAAACGATCCTGCCTTGACGATGGGCCTTCCAAAGCATTGACTGGGACCAACATCCATCATGGCGACAGCAAGGTCGTTCAGAACAGTAGCTGGGCCATGACTCGAGAACAATGTCGTAATTTTTATTTTCTTTTGCAATCACGAAAAAAGAAAAAAGAAACGCGTAGCTGACGCGAAAAAAAAAATTAGATGGCACAGTAACTTCTGCGGCTCTTGATCCCCTTATGCTTCTGCCTCCTTTGTCCAAAGCGATGGGCGGTTCATCGTCACCACCATCGTCGTCATACTTTGCCAACAGCAGCAGCAGCAGCAGCGAGCAGCAACCTGGTGAGCTCCCGCAGCCAACACCACAAGATTATGAAAAACACGCGTACAACGGCAAAATCAGCAACGACGGCCCCTTTGATTTTCTCGACACGCCAAAAGGGATCGCAAAGATGCAGCAGGAGCGCGACATGCTTTTCCAAACGCACCCTTGTTCTTTGGAGGAGCCAGAAACACCTGTTGACCAGCACCACGGTCCTAAGCCGCTAACACCTGTTCAGGACTGGTGGCAAAACTTATGGTGTGTTGGATGTACACTGCAGCCATCATCCATGTTACCGCTTCACAGCAATAACAATGAGGGTGAGTCGTCGTTATCCTACAACAGCCTGTTCAGCAGTGTTGTGCCTTTCACGACTCCATCGACCATGAACACCACTGATGAGCACCGTCCAGCAACAACGGCTAGTGGAACAGATATTGGCAACAAGAACAAAATTGATTGTCAACAAGGTTCATGGTCTCAAATGGTGGGTCATTCTATACGACCATCAACGGCTGCTACGACATGTAGCAATCGCACAGGAGGTTCAAAAAAGCGTGTACCGGCCTCGCCTTTGGTGTCTCACTCCTCTGTATCCTCCATGGAAGATGACGTCAAGCTAACTGCTGTGGGACAGAACGTTGAAAAGATCAACAGCAGCAACAACAACAATCAACAACAGCAGCAGCAGCAGCTACCGGCATGGAATCAGAGACTCGTCGTACATAACAACGCCACAAGGTTGCTCTCGGAATCCGCTGCTTTTCATTCGAATGCCACACTCTTACAACAAGCTACCCAGGGAGGAGCCATCCTCACAACCGATGAAGATGATCTTCCTTCTTTACGCCGGCAGCAATTACTGACAGAACAAAAGTGTGTCGTAAAAATTTCCAGCGTAAGTGTTTCTTGAAAGAGTGGAAAAAACGATAGCTCCCTATTCTCTTTTTGTAAACAACAAGGATGATATATGTAATGTAGATCCCATGGACCACCTCAATCAAGGACATTGAATTGTTGTTTGCCGGTACCGTCAAGCTACCAAATCATGGCGGAAAGTTCGACCAACAATGCGTGCATGTAAGTGTTATGTAGAAACGGTTACAGCAGTAAAGCTAACTTCATTGGCTGGGATCCCGACTCCCTTGATATAACTTTTGAAATATAGATCATGATTGACAAATCCACAGGAAAGACGTTCAAGGAGGCATACGTAGAGCTGAACACAATAGAAGACGTTTTCGTGGCCATTCGAAGAATCAAGAGCCCAAATATCAAAGGTCGCAGGGTATATATTACCAAAAGCACACAGGAAGCATTGTTCCGCGCTGTGTTTCCAGAATGGGATGGCATGTTCATCCATGACAAGCCAACCTTTGTCGATACGGAACAGGATGATGGCGAGGAGAAAATGACAACAACAACAACAGTTGGATGCTCTTTGATGATGGCTAATCATACGACCGCCAGTACAAATGCGACAGCAGTAGTCCCGCCATTACTTGTCAAGCCAGATGAATATGAAGCGTTGTTGAGCATTTGCCGAAACTACAAGGTATGAAGACGAATGTGCACCGCGCGTTTGCTTTCAATGAGAATATAATTTTTTGTGTAATAATAAAAAATGCTAATCTCTTACATGTAAATAGGCATGCTTCTCGCGAAAGTGTCCTGAACGTCCGTTTGAGAACTTTATCTCAATCATGGTCAAATTCCCCTGGGACACGCCTGACATTATTACGACAATGCAACGCGATCATTTGTACGAGTACTACAAGTTGGCGACTGGTATGCGTTTTCTTTTTTGTTATCCAACGTGCATTATTTTTTGGTTATCGGATCATCAACTCTTAAACACAAAATACGTGTGCGTTATCTATATATACATATAGGAGCATTGCGATTCCATCTCAACCGACAATCTCAAAAGGACTGTATAAACAGCACTTTGTTGGATCGAATGGTTCATCCTGCTTTAAAGTGTCAAGGACTCACGGTCAATCAAAAGAAAGGCATTCTGACTGCGAGGTAATTATCCCATCTTATTTTTGTAATGGTTAGTGATATCGAGTTGACCATTTTTCCCTTTCTTTTTTTTTAAAAAAACATTATTTAGTGGAAACCCCTGCCCCGCAGGATTAGAAAAATACCTGGAACCACCGCTACCGCCTGTCGATACAGTTGTTGGAGTTGTTGATTTGGCTTCGTCAGATAGCTATTATTCATCGTCGGTATAATCACACAGAGAAGAAAATGTGCAAACGAAGCAGAGAAAAGAAAAGAGATCGAGATAGTTTTTTCTTCCCCTTCTTTATCGTTTATATACTCATTCAACATATCGATCACCAAGATGTAAGAGTAAAATGGAGCTTGTTTCTCGCCAACTGTTATGGTATGCTTCTCCATATGACTAGACTTTGTTTGTGGTATTTCTTCCATAGAAACAAGACATACTTTGTGGTATCCAAAAGTTCTAAATTACCACTACTTGAGAAATGGTTGTAGATGATGTGACGGATTTCCTTCCTCTCTTTCAGACATTTTTTTTCCTTTCTGTTAAGGCTATCGTAATAGTGAAGGGATATACAGTCATTTCAGTAATCAAATAGCGCTTGTATTCGCACGTAGTAGCTACGTTAAATGAAGCAAGAACACCTTTTTCATTTCACAGACGTGAATATGGACTGTTTGACTGAGATACCCACTTTTTGGAGTTAGTAACTGCGGGATGTCTTTTCTCTACAATAGTACTCAGGATTGTGCTGTCAACAAACAGAATCGAAGAAGAGTTGCCAATGAATATATAAAGTAGCAGACAAGACATGATTAAGCAGCTGCTGATGTGTATATCATCTTACATAGACACAGGCTGACATTGTATATATCATTATTTTACTTAAATTGATTTGACATGTACAAGAAGACAATGGTTGACTCTTTTGCTTTGTACAAGGACAACTTCATATTCTCTCTACATATACTTTAGGATGTACTTTATCATTGGTACTAAACTCTCCAATGTGTATCCGCCCATCATTTTATCTGATGTATGCATAATTATCAATAACGCTTGATCAATGATGACCATTCGGTGAGTCACTCCTCCAATATTTACGCTGGCGTCTTTGCCTGCATCGCTGGACCACACAACGTAGAGGCCTCCGTGATTATCGGCTGCAGCATTACACGCACCCCTCAGCAGCATCAGGCTCTACCGGAAGGTGGTATTCGATATACCTTTTAAAGCCTTTCGTCTTGACTCTTCAAACCTGCAACTACTAGCTTCCAGGAACCAGTTGATCCAGGCGATGGTCACATTGCACTATCGGTATAAAGCTTACTTTGTGTGAGCATTACACTAAGAGTTTTGATAGTATATACATATCATACAGTAAATTACTTGTCGGTGTAATGTGTATGATCGAAAATCATTAGAGTTCATGCGCACAACACCTCCCTTTCGTGTGCCACCTTTCGGCAACCAGTAATCCTTCCTCTACTATGTTCGCTGGGTGTGTACTCTTATTGACTTTTGGTCACCTGCGTCGTTTTACTTTCGTTCATCTTAAGCAACATGGAGCGGTTTCTTTTGCCGGTGGTCGGAACGCTCTTGGCGTACACCTTACTACATTGACTTGTACTTTTGTTATAAATATACTTTCAAACATACACACACAATACGGTTTCGATTTTTGCCACTTTTGTATCCATATGTCACCCTTCCACTCTTTCTTATGTCCGTATTAGATGTTTCCCCCCTCTCAATGTGCTATGATATACCTCGTATCTCCGACAGCTTTCACCCGGCGCCAAAGTTGCCCAAGTTTGCCAAGTTTGTATAGCCGAGTTGTTTTGTGCTAGTGATGATTCAAAATTATGATGTGCTTAACTTTTTATTTTTTCTGATTTTGAAGTAGAAGCCAAGTTATTTTACTCTCCTTCTTTGTCTTGCCATGCTCGCTGACGAGTCTGCTTTATCAACTACATCGATAACCGCATCTGACAAGCCAGTATTCCAAAAGACATACAGAAATGGGGTAACGTCCGTGCATTTTTTTTTTGTGAGCGTCAAAGTCTGGAAATTACTTGGACCAATACTACTGAGAATCTTCATACAATCTAGTGAAGCTACTTTGGATTTTTTGATTTGCTTGACGCTACTTCGATATCAATGCTGGCGAAAGTATCAAAAGTAGGGAATGATGATAAGGAAAACCCGATTGGATATATACGTTTACAGTAGTTTGATCCAAAGATGATAGTAGTGTGGACACACTCAGTCGATTACCAAGTCTATCACAAGCTTGGTGCAATAGCGCTTGGTTGCAAGTCGGTGAAAGCACTCCATGCAGCTGCAAAGACGGAGGGTCAGACGGCAATTATGTTGGAGTGTCACGCTTTAAAAAAAACGTCTTATGATTCACTAGGCTATGTATTACACGATCCCACTTACATTATACGTGCGTTAAAAAGTTCCACATCAGTAACTGTGGAAGAGGGGACTTTACCAGACGCAATCCGTGATATTGTACATATTGTATTAATTTCAGGTTCGAAATTGTATCTACCTTTTTTACTAAACAAAACTTATGACTGCAATTTTCATTGATCGGCGAGAAGCATCACAAGAATATATATATCTATGTAAACCGGTGAAGTATGCCAAAATATGAAAAAAAAGAAGGGTTTGCTTCTACAAGATAAAAACATTGTTACAAAATTAAAAGGCCAGTGCATTGAAAAACTTTGTCTACGTATAAAATTAAATTTGGCTCGTGTTATTACGATGAACAGGTTTTGGATGATGCTGTTGCTGCATTGTTGGCGAGGTATCAATACTATTGTTGTTTCCTTCGATAGCGGCAACAGGGTTATCGTCACTGGGCATGGCAGCATGGTCCTCCAAAGACCAAGCATCTTCTGGAATAGGTGATATACGTAAGGCTGAAATGCCACTATCACGAGGATTAGACATACTGCTACGGAATGGGTTGGTCGATGCTGTTGAAGCTGAGCGTGCTACTGTAGTACAGCCAGCGCTTGCTAATGCGTCGTCCCATAACATTCTTCCTTTGTTTTTATTATTGGTATCGCCAGAATCTGTTTGAATGTGTTGAGGTCTCTGCTGCTTAGATTCGTCAGTGGTATTAGAGGTAGAACTATCGTTACTGACACTGCTTGCATCAATTGTTGCTGTGATGCCAGATGCACGTGCGCCCGTTTCCGATCCTTGCTGCCATCGTGCTGCAATTTCCTTCAAGAGTCAGCTTCCTCGCTTGCCACCGTCACCGCCGCCGCCGCCGTTGCCTCCAAAAGCATCCATCTCAGGTGATTGGCGTGATTGATCATGGATAGTACGTGCAAGTGCTGGAACATAGGCACCACCACCACCACCACCACCACCAGCTGGTACCGTATTGTCTTCTGGCGGAGCACTGACATGGAAGATGGATGCATGGAGATTGTTATAGTTGGATTCGCAGATGACAGTAGTACAGGAGGTCGTTCGACTGATGAGGTTGCTGCAGAAGCTTGATGTAATTGTGTAGCGTAATTGTATGCAGCTGCTGTACCGAAAGGATCGATGGCGGATGCTTGAGACAACCAGCTAGCATGTGGACTGGGTCGATATGGATCATATTGCTCCTGTTGTCCTGCCTGAACTCTATTGTTGTCATGGTTATCCGCAATGGCATGCGTCGGAGAAGAGGGTCCAATAGCCAGGTTGCCATAGTACTGTTGATCTTCGAATGTTGCGGGATCCACAGGCTGTTCTTCCACCTTGGGTTGCCGGTTTTTAATGTTGTTGTATGTAGCAACAGCCAGTCCGCCAGCTCCAGCAGCGCCGGCCATACATGTAGCTGCTGATTATGGCAGTAACGGTCATTGTAGCGATCTCTCAGACATGCCTGGTTAAGAGCCACCAAGCAAATAATCCTGGCTCTCCAAACTGCCTAAACGTGACAACGAGCGACCCACAGCTATACCTGTCATGAGCGATACCAAAATACTGTGCTCTGAGGTCTATGGTTACTGTGAATGGCGTTGCGTATCACACGCTCACAGCTTCGAGGTCGTCCTCTGCTGCCGTCTTCTGTTCGATTCTGCTCAACCTCGTGCGCTCGGGTACTGACTTGACGCGATCGTCGTATTTGACGAGGGCACACACAAGAATAATCGCACTTGTAGCTGGGCCAGCAGTAGCACCAGCAATCCGTTCACCTCATAAATTGGCTACTGTTGTACAAATACTTCTCAGCATCTTCACACTCGCCGGTTCCTTACTAGTTTTTGGTTTCCAGGATATCCCAATTCTACCGGATTTTAATTTACTCAATAAATCGACGACCACAGGCTGCATCCGTTGAGGTATCATTAGAAATAACGAGCGCTCTATGCACGTAAACTGTACGATCCATACAAGCATAATGCTGCTGTGGTGCTTCAGCGTAACACACAGTTTGTCCAACGGTAAAATGAAGCCGCACAGACCCGTCGCCGACAATTGTTGGATCAGAGCGGAGCACGGCAAGCGGAGCCGCATAGTGAAACAAACATATACGCACCATAAGAAAAAGACACTAGCATGACAGTCGTCAGACTACAACGATAATTATCATCAAGGCACTTCTTCACATTGCTGCAGTTCACTGGCTCCTTAGGGCAGTAGTGACAACAAAATTTCTAAGCTCCGTCATTTTGTTTATCGGGCTCATAAAAAAAAAGAATCGACTGCGCGTTTTGCCCTTTATTCTTTCTTTAGTCTTCATATTCATCTTTGTGCATTTGCAGTGTTTCTTTCATTATCACTTTTTACCTTTCTTTTTTTTATCTAGGACGAGGGGCCCTGTGGGTGTACTTAGTTGAAGGGAGCTAGTCGTGCACGACTGGCTCTTATTCATCTTTATGCATTTGCAAAGTTCTTAGTTTCATCTTGGTTTTTTATCTTCCTCAAAACCTGAAAGCGAGAGTGTGTGCAAAGAGGTACGTATATGTTCGCCGCTGACAGACCTTTGTGCTATTTCTTTTAATTGTAGGAACTGTGGAGGAGTAGGTTCTGTCGGGAACTGAGGCTTGCGGACAAGAAAGGGAGGAGTAGGTTCTGCCGGGAACTGAGGCTTGCGGAAAACAAGGGAGGGCAACCTCCCTTGGGAACGGAGGATTCATAAAAGTTGAGGTACGTAAATTCCCGCCGTTGGCAGACTGTGGAGGAGTAGGTTCCGTCGGGAACTGAGGCTTGTGGACAAGAAAGGGAGAGGTGTAGGTTCTGCCGGGAACTGAGGCTTGCGGGGAACAAGGGAGGGCAACCTCCCTTGAGGAACGAAGGATTCATAAAGTTGGTCGACTTGTCAGGCAACATCAAATAAACTTGGTTTCTTATTGTACTTTCTTAAATAATGTAATTGTAACTATTGGGCAGATCGAGTGACGATTGTAATAAACGCGATCTTTATTTTTACATCTTCCTACTGCCATTGCGCTTGGTACTTGTTGGTGCTTTCTCTGGAGCAGTTATGTAGTTGCAAATGAGCCTTTTTGTGCTTGAGTCGTCGAGAAAACCGTAGGCTGTGCATTCGCATGTGTGCTCTCAAAAACAATACAGCTGGTTTACCTTCACGACTATACCAACAATGATTGCAAATTGCTGGTGGCAAAATAAAAAACCGTATCGCAAAGCAAAACAGACCATCCCCATATTCACATATACACGAACCAGATCGCCAACCCAAACTAAATGGTGTTTGCCTTGATTTCTTTGCAGTATAAAAGGCCCAGTACATAAGCTCATTAGGAAAGTTACATCATCCAACTTGTTGGGTCTTGCCACCAATCTCTCATGCTACTGTCTCTCAACATTACTGCTACTGATACACGTATACTAGTAACACTCATAGATAGATTGAATATGGAATGTACCATCACTGCTCAAGATTATACCAAGATATTAATATCATAACAACGCTCCCTTGCGTTTGCTCTTCCATTATTGAATTTAATCTTCCATGTTTCTATAACTTCGGAACTGTACACAGGGTTCAACGAAACAATGGAACGAAATCAAGTGCATCCTAAGCCGATCCCTTTACTCCCCTCAAAAACTCATGAATCCGGGACACTACATACAAAGATAACCCATCATTAATCCTCAGACTCGATTTATAAAAGAATTTCCATTTCACTTCAGTCAACGTATATAAAACACTATATTATATAAAATACCACGTTTTCTAATTCAAAGAAAGATTCATTAACAACCAAAACATCTCGCGCGCGTGGTAATGTGGTATATCCATCATCGTTGATATAATCCACTAAATCACTGTACAGAGATCCTCATTCTGGTCCACTGCTAGAGTGCTGCCACTCAATGAAGGGGAAGCGTAATGCACCATAAGGCTGCAAATGTTTCGAGTCGTCTTTCTCTGCTGCAATGCATAAGCTCTTGCTATGAGCTGGTAATATATACCATCCGCACTTTATAAAACCACATCACCTGCGACAGCTAGCAAACTTTTGTGCCTACCTTGATTCCACTCCCTCAGTAATCCAAGAGAGTGTGCACAGAGCAACAGCATATACTGACGATGTGGGAGATGACACTCTATAGGAAATATTAATACGCGGAAATTAAGTTTACAGTAGGATAGATGATATGTGCATACAAAAGACGGGTTGTATTGCTCAAAGTGGTACAGTATATGGTATATGGAAATGATCTTTTGATATTCGTACGAGGAGGATCACAGCAAACGAAACATTCGGGAACATTGTCTGTAAAGAAGAAAGCTTCCGTGCATCATCCTCATGATCATAGAACATCAAATGAAGAACACCACAGGGAATTTTATATATGTAAAGGTACATACAAATAAAGGCAATAATTCCTGCTTTAAAAA
This sequence comes from Zychaea mexicana, assembly GCF_025766255.1. Lineage (NCBI taxonomy): Eukaryota > Fungi > Mucoromycota > Mucoromycetes > Mucorales > Lichtheimiaceae > Zychaea > Zychaea mexicana. Next base: position 178,904 of record NW_026516720.1, read on the forward strand.
CAGCACCTTACAAGCTATAGAGAAGATTGTTTAAAAGTTATATAGTAGTCATCTACAAAAAAAATGCAGAAGCATATCAACTAGTTCCAATGAGAAGTGTGAAGTAGGTAGTACGAAGATGACGGTAACCCGCGGTGTTCAGTGTTGTTTCTCGATTTACCAATATCATACCGAGTTCTTCCCGTATATACTGAACGAGTTTATATCTCCCTTGAATACACATGCTTCCCAAATAGGAGAGGCTATTACTCGATTCGGTAATATACTTGTAAAAGTAATGTTTGAACGGCAGACGTGATCGATGTAAGGTCATATGGCATAGTGTAAATCGTGCATAATTTAGCAGGATCAAGTTAAACCTTTGAATTCTCAAAGGAATAAAAAGGAAATAGGTGGGGCCAATAGTAGTAGTAGTAGTTGGGACCCGCCCTCCATTTAAAGCAAAGGTATGTGTAAACCACCGGCGAATTTCCCAACAAGTGGTCGCGGTGGGAGGGAGGAGCGGCAAAGCTTGGGAATGATTATGAGTAGAAACTATGCATGATTTCCCAGGTACACGAAAAATTAGGGAAGAGGAGGCTTAAAAAACCCATCTTCACATGACACATTTACGATCGCTCTATGGGTTTATTAGAAGCCATGACAGGTGTCACAGAATGATAGCTTCACTATTGCTCTACTTATCGCATTTGCTTCATCTTGTCGTGACCCTGCGGGAACCAAGAAACAAAACTTAACAAACTGCCTGTGCGTCTGCCGTCCGGTGGATGGATGAGTTGCGCAATGCTCTCCTAGAGTGCCACATCCAATAGTCCGCTCTCAGTTTGAAGGGCGTAAAAAAATAGAAATACGTACATTAAAGCCGAGAAAAAAATCCTAGTAATCGGTAAAGTAAACAATTTAGTTTGGTAATGTGTTGATATAGGTATTTTACTATTTTTTATATCTGTTTATCTGTGCTATTGCCGACTTTTTGCTTTCCTATGTAAAATACAAGCATACGCACGCGCGCGCGGGCGGGTGCAGTGCGTTTGATTAGAATTACAGTTAAACAGGGAGGTGTATGTATGTTACACGAATGACGCACGCTTATATTTAAAACTAACTCGTTAAATTGACCGAGACTATTGTAAAAGAACGTATACAGGGACATAAGTGAAAGGAGGGGAAGCTTGATGTTTATAACCTCACCCTACAACAAAAGCCCCCTTCGGAAATAATTTTCGAAAAAGTAGAATATAAGAAATGATGGCGATTTTGTCATCGGTTCGTCACTATTCTATTGCATGCTTGGAGCGGCGGTTACGTGTGCATTCAGCTTAAAATGCGGGGTCAAAGAAGATCAAGGCTTTTCATTGGTGCCCGCAATCGTCAACGAAAAGAAAAGCTTCTACAAACATGTGAACGTATACAACGTGTGTGTGTGTGTGTGAGTGTGGGTCGAGCAATTATATGGGTGCTCGATAATGTATACTCTATAATCGAAACGTATCATGTTGGATGAGTGGAGAGTGGAGGACCGAGCAGGGAAGGAGAAGTAAAGAAGAACCAGAAGTTTACGAAATAAAGAATTTACGCCTTTTTCTTCATCTCATCCTCCTCTCGTATCCCCTTGCTTTTATTTTTTACTCCTTTTTCTTTTTTTCATTTTACCATTTACCACTACTATAAATGCATACTCATAAACAACAACATCATGTATTATCGCCATACACCATCATTGTACAAAGAACCACACAGAGAGTACTACTTGCGTCTGAAGAAGCATGTCAACTCTTGGGCTATACCTCGCCGCATCAACTCCTGGGTCTACCAACAAAAGAACTACAGCATCACGATGTGCTGTTCCGAGTCCATTACGATGTGGGTGAACCGTATGATTATTGGTGTCTCGAGCTACGACGACACCGAAAACGACAAAAACAACAACAACAAGAAATAGAAGGGACCCATATAGTAAGGCTAAGTCCTTATGGCATCATACAGCACGCCTATTCCTGTTCGTCTTCATCTTTTGAGAAGCATCAATACAACGGCGAGCCCATTATGCGACGAGTGCATCCAGATGACGTGCAGGCGCTTTGTCGATGTTTAAATGAAGCTTACCAGAACCGATATTCCCAGCACACAATATCGCTCCGATGGCGATATCAACACGAATACCGACCATCCTTGTTTACTGTTGCCCTGGCGAGAGCATACGACGACAACAACAAGAAGACTCACTTTAACGACGACAGCGGCAACAGTAGTGACCGATCCATAGGCATCATTAGGCCCCATGACTTTTGTTGCTACTATTATGGCCGTACAATTTTCCGCTATGTCATGGCATACATGATCCATCTTTTGCTTTATACCCTGTTTTTCTTTATGAAACCATCATCTACTACTACTAGTACAAACACATCATCATCATCATCATTATCATTGCTCAGCAAAAACAAGAGAAACCATCAACAAGAACACCATAGACGTACGATCAAGGTGAATAATCAAGTTGTCGTTCATGTCAAGCATCAAATGGAAGATCAGCTCCGGGCCCGATGCCTGACAGCGGTAGCCGATTTGCGCTCATTCACTGATTCAAACACGGTGGTACAAAAAGTCTTAGAATGGCTCGAGGGGACAGGGGTCGTCAAGAACAAGCATGGTCTTGTGGACTCGGTCCAAGTGACAATGGAAAATGCTTTGGATCGAGTACTCACTTGATGCGTCCATATACCTTGTTCCTTCTTCTTCTTCTACCCTGCGTTTTTTGTTTTTTTTTAATATATAATCTGTTTCTTATGTACTTCACTGATTGTTCACTCCTACTACCTAAGACTTTAAAGTATCATCTTTTTCGTCCACCGTCTACTTTGTATTCTTAAGAATAAAAGAAAAAGTTCATCTTTATTGTCTGATACTATGATGTTGCTTTTTTTAAAATTATCAAGTGCAAAACAGGTTGGAGGGGCAAACAACTACTACATCAATGTCTTTTTATTGTAACGCCCTTGACAACAAATTCGCCTAGTTCACTAGGCAACAGACACTTTGAATCCATGGCAAACATAGTATGCCTTCTTGTATGTATCTCCTAGCAACATATCTTCTCCAGAATACCGAGATTGGTAAAAAAAAAAAAAGTATAATAAGGCTTTTGAGAGATGTCAAAAATGGTATATGTGCCTAGTTTAAATGAGTAGCTCCGAAATACAAAAGAAGCAAAAAAAAAAAAAAAGGGCTGAACCGGAACGAAAATGCCTTCGATTAGCTATATGTACAACTATAATCTGAAATAACAAACTTATTATGCTTATACTGAGAGCAGTGTTTAGACTAGGGAAAATTGGAAAGGTCTTACGTAATGCTTACTATTATTCCCTTTTGTCCAAATATTGTGGGCGTGTGCGTGCGTAATTAACAGAGTCTATTGAGCAAAGCGTCTTTGCTCCCTTATTTCTTCTCGGGTTCGCACAAATGGGACAAAAAGTGTATCTGCCTTCATATAATACTAATAACACAGATGCAGGAACAACTGAGAATTAAATGAAACGACGAGGGGGTTGCGGTTTTCTTATCAAAGCCCCAGACAGCCAAGAAGATGTATAATCACCCCTCTCCCTTTTATCCATTTTGTCAATTTGTCAATAAAAAAACCCTTTTTATTTGGTCTTAAATGTTTATTTGGGTTACAAAATGTCAGGTACACAGGGCCACAGCAGCAGCAGCAGCAGCAGCAGCAGCAGGGCTGATTTGTTACAAATACTTCTTGGCATTACGCCTCAGTGTAACAGAAACATCTCCGCTTCAACCACGAAAAAGAAGTTTAATGATGGTGATGATTGACGTACTTTTTTTCTTCTTACAAAGCACAATAGTGCAGAAAAGTCCGGTTTGCTGCACCATGCAGATACTGGCTATTAATGAAGCAGGGATGTTAATTTTCCAAGGTAATTAAAAGATAATAAGTAGTGGCAGTAACGAAAGAATGAAATGAATTAGGCCTAAAAATACAGCACAGCGCATGTGATGTAGTATATTGGTCTCCCTCACACACACACACACACACACACACATTACCAACCCTGGAGGTGTTTTGTCTGGATCATCCGTCGTTGTGCTACTTGGAACACTAAAAGCTCTATCTTGTGTGCACTATGCTACATACTGGCAACAGGCTATCCGATGAAGACAGCACTACCTCTTTTGAGTATGCGTCATATAAGGGAATGCGGCCATTTCATCAGTGGACACCAGGCCCTGCATTGCGTCTGGACCTAGTGAGTAAGGGGGAATGTGTATGGAAGGACGAAAGGCTGATAATGATGATGATGATGATGATGATGATGTATGTGAGATGTTTGGGGGGAGGAGGAGGAGGGGAGGGTTGTAATAGCTATAGGCGTGTGTGTGCATATGCGCTCTTTTTGTGCGTGTGCACCGCTGTCACGTGTAGACAACAAGAGGGAAAAAAGGCATTACAAGCAAAATATAAAAATGAATTGTTCTCTTCCAAAGAAGAGCAAAAAAAAAAAAAAAGTTGCATTGTGAGTGTAACGCTGCCTTGACCCGTAGTAGCGTATTTTTCTTGTACCCTCGCCTTTTTCTCAGCTTCTCGCGTTTCTTTTCCGTTTCCTCTCTTTTTTTTTTTTTTTTTTGTCTCGATTCCCCTCTCTCTCTGTGTGTGTGTGCCTTTTCCGTTTAATCTGCATACTTTCGGCTCTTTTTGACAAGACTTAATCCACAAAGAGAGCGAGAGACTGAGAGAAAAGAATAGATACGCCCTTTTTTTTCCCTTTTCTTCTTCTTCTTCTTCTTTGTTTCCTCCTCCAACCCTTTTCTGTCTTTGAAAAAAAAACCCCACAATCAATGCTTTTTGGCCCTCCTCAGAAAACACTGAAAAAGTCGCTCCACACCGTACTCGATAATGCGTTAGAATACGTTGCCGACGTTTGCTTTGAGTTTCCAGAAGTCAAAGTATGGGCTCATCGTGGTAAGTCATTCTCCTCCTCCAGTGTCTTGTTTCTTGGTGGGAGTGGGGGGGGGGGCCTAATGTCGGAAAATGAGCTTAATTCCACCTGTTGGGTTTTCGTTATGCTAGCCATTCTGCGTGCACGCATTCCTGACGAATTCCAACAACAGTACTTGCAATCACTCAACAGCACTGAAAAGACAATTTGGGTTGATATTAGTAAAGTTATTCCCTATACCACGTTCCAGTCACTTTTACGGTATTGGTACACGTCCGAATTCTTTCCAGAACAGTACCAGGCCTCTTTAGTAGTGGCGGATACCCCTTCATCGGTTGGCTCAACGATATCCAATGGCTCAACCTTTTCTACGACAAGCACCAAGAGCAGTCTGTCATCGTGCAGTAACAACAACAACAATGATGACATGCCATATCTGAAACAGCCCACCGTTCGCGCTGAAATCGAACAACTGGAACAACGATTGGGATTCAGATTATTGCCAGAAACCAAACAGCAACAAGTACAGCAAGAAGCAGCGGCAGCAGCAACAGCAGGAGCAAAAGGAGCAGCAGCAGCAGCCATAAAAGCAAAAGCAAAAGCAAAAGCAGCAGCAGGACCAGCAGGACCAGCAGACGATTTTGAGCAACTTGTGTGCGATTTAGATTGTATGCGCGGTCAGCAGCTCGGCAGCGATGTGATGGTGACCCTATTTACCCCTACTCCACCTCCTTCAACGATTGCCACAACTACCACTACTACTACTACTACTACCACCACCAGCAACATCAAAAACAAGACAACCAATGCCGCTACAACTTTGAACGGAAAAGAAATCCCGTCTATCCTATTTACACACCCCAAAGCCCCGACAGCAACGACAACAGCAACAGCAACAGCAGCAGCAACAGCAACAGCAAGCAACGGCGCACAATCAGTGGCATCGTCTTCATTTCCCGCACATCGGTTCATTTTAGCGTCACAGTCACCCTATTTTTATGCCATGTTCTGCACCCAATTTCGCGAGGCATCCTCTTCGACTGTACATTTACCCGGAGACCTGTTTGCTCCGATCACCACCCAAGTCATCCTGCGTTACTTTTACACCGACAAGCTCGTTGTGCCGCCACTGCGCACACTGCCATCCGCACCGGCCCAACGCCGGCTGACTGAAAAGAAGCATGCGCTGCGTGTCCTCCAGCAAGTGTTCCCTGCAGCCGACTACCTGGGCCACTTTGACACGATCTGTGAAGCGATCCTGCACGAGATGGACACGATATGCCACGGCTTCAAATGCCTGTGTGCCGATTGTGCTGTGCTTTTACCGTCGATGCTCTGGTTTGCAGACAAGCATGTTGCCACGATCCCGTTGCTACGTCCAGCTCTGATGGCGCTCTATGCAGACCCTGTGCATTCGGTTGCACCGCTTTGGTCCCAGCAGACATTCGCTGTCCTTGTAGGCCACATGGCACCGACGGCCTCCTTGCTGGCCGAATACACGATCGCATCGATCTTTTGCAACATGGAGAATGCGGCCAATGCACCCAACACACTCATCGCTGAGCTGTCGCAACAAACACTCGGCAACGTCACGAAACACAATGCAATCCATGTCTTGCACTCGCTGCATTTGTGTTTGTCACAGATCAGAAGCGCTAATCCATTCCCCACATGGTCCACGCCGGCGCTTGACTTGGTCAACCCTATCCTGCATCACACCGTCGACATGATCTCGCAGAATTTCGATTTCTACTGTGTCGAGTACCCGATCTTGCTGTCATGTGTCGATGGCATTGGCGTTGGCTTCTCGGTCGACTTTTTGGAGTTCTTGCTCAAGCGTGTCTTGGGCAATGGCATACGCGATTCGAATGCTGCCGTCTTGTATCAGGGCATCGTCAGGGATCTGGTCGGTCGCCAAGAAGTCGTCAAGAATGTCGCCGTCGATGGCGTTCTCATGGATGCTCGCAATCAGTGTGCAGAGTTTTTGGCTCGTCGTTGGGTTCACGTCAAGGAACAAGGTGGTTTTGGCAAGATTGACAAGGATGTCATGCGCAGTTTGTCAGACGGTAAATGCGTCCCATTTATGCTCTCCGTCAATTTTTGATAGAAGAATACTAACCACAGGATAAATGTATGCAACATTAGACATTGGTGTGCCGTATCGTGCATTGACGAAACCCATTGAGTCGGATTTCGCTGCCATGTTTGGATTCAAGTCAAAACCTGGTAGAGTCAAGTCCAAGTTCACGGATGAATCAGCAAGGAATACGCATCATCATCACCAACACCAACAACAGCATCGATCCTCTGGATCACGACGATTATCGCTTAGTAGTTTGCGGACACAACGGTCAAATAATGCCTTAAAGTCACAAGAAGCAAATGACATGGCACGACTCACACGGAGCCGCTCCTTGTCGAACGAGGCTATTCCTTCAAGACCGTTTATATCCGATACATTGAGCGCCGAGAGTATCAATAAGTTATCAAGGGATGGCCTATCGTCACAACCTCTCATCCATCTCTTATCACTGGAAAGCGAGGCACGACGACAGCGACAAGAGGACCCATCGAGCCCACATTACGATATGCATGCATCAACATCTTCACCATCATCAAATCATTTGCAACACCAATTCATGTCTTCCTCTGCAACCCACGCCAACACTAACAACAACAACAACAACAACAGACACACAACGTCTCTTGTCGATGCATTATTGCCGCTCAGTTCATCAATCACAGAATGGACTCCTGAAGAAGAACTAGCAACAAATGACGCATCAATAGCAACTACCGACAAAAATACCAACAATTCCAATACCACCTATACAACATCTAGTACAAAAAATACCAGTAGTAGTAGTAGTAGTAGTAGACCATCACGACTCAAATTTGAACTACCTACTACTCCTTTACGAGCCAAATCACCTGTACAAAAACCATTCTTGGCACCAACGCAAGCATCATGTCATGACCACCATCAGCATCACAACGGAGTCCCTCGTCGAGGACGTTCGCCACGGAGGTCAAGATGGAGTATCGGAGGCAGCAGTAGTGACGTGAGTGATGATGAGGAATTGATCACCATGGTCACGCCCGTCATTGGTGCCAAAGTCGAACTATTACGTCGTCCACTGCCAACCTTGGGTACCATCAAATATGTCGGCCATGTCAATTTTGCTAGAGGAACTTGGGTTGGTGTAGAGCTCGAAAGTAGATGTAAGTTTCTTGTTTTTTTGTTTTTTCTTTCCTTCAAGCTGGATTTTCGTCGTTTTGAACTTGACATGTTATTACATAGTGGGCAAGAATGATGGTGAGGTAGAAGGCATACGGTATTTCCGGACCGACCCGCAACGTGGTGTGTTTGTCAAGATTGACGACTTTAAAGTGATTTCTTTACCCCATATCGCAACCATCTAATAAGTAGCATACAATGTTGTTGTTGTTGTTATATATGTATATTTTGTACATGTTACTATCTCACATATATTGGTTTTTTCCTATTCTATATACCAAGTCCCCCCTCTCTCTTTTTTTAATACTATTCATTTTGGATCGGGCAACACTTTGCCTGGATTCATGATACCCTTTGGATCCATTGCGTTCTTGATTGTCCACATTAAATCGACTGTATTATCACCCAATTCATCACGAAGGTATTTCTTCTTGCCAAAGCCGACTCCGTGTTCGCCAGTGATGGAACCTTCCATCTTGATAGCACGTTGGATGAGGTTCTGGTTCAATCGAGTGGCTTCTTCAAACTCGCTGGGGATGTTCTTGTCAAATAGGATAAACAAATGGAAATTGCCTATACACAATACATATTTTTTAAAGGAATAGAGAGGGGGAGTTAGATAAGGAAAAGTTCTCTACGACCATCGACACTACATCTATAAACGTGTTTTTTTTTTACCATCACCAGCATGGCCTGCAAATGGGCAAGGAAGAGATGATTCGGACACATCCTTTTTGGTTTCTGCAATCAGTTCGGGTAATCGTGAAACCGGCACGACTACATCAGTTGTCCACACCGATGCGTTTTCCTTTAACATCGTGGCTGACCAAAGGCAAGTCTAGGAGAGAGAGGAGAGTAATATCTCCAAAAAATTAGGGCGGGTGGCAGAGAACTCTCGCTGGAGGAGAAATATAAAAACAATTACCTTTCGACCTTCCCACAAATCATCCTTTTCCGCCTGTGTCTTTGCATACTTGAACTGACCACCCTGATGTTTCTTGACCAAATCCGAAACGACCTTGATTTCATGCTCAATCTGGGCCTTGGAACCAACAAACTTGAAGAACAGGGTTGGTTTTGCCTGATAGCCGAGTTGTGGACTGGCCATACGCACGGCTTTCATCATTTCTTCGTCGAGTAATTCAACCGCCCCAATCTGGACACCAGCGCGCGTCAGATCTGGTACAACGGCTGCTGCATCGCGTACCGTTGGGAAATCGCATACCGCAACCGTTTCTTCTTGCGGTCGAACAGCGAGTTTGAGTGTGGCTTCTGTGACGATGCCGAGCGTACCCTCGGATCCAATGAAGAGTTTGGTCAAGTCGTAGCCAGCTGATGATTTTCTAAATAGCGTAAATAGTATTATTTCAAATATTTCTCAAACAGCAAACATCCCCACCACCCCTCCCGGGAGGGGTGCTCTTCTTTTTACCTGGGTCGTTGACGGGTCTTGATGACTTTACCATCAGCCATCACCACCGTTAAATTGATAACCCACTCACGCATTGTGCCCCAACGCACAGCGTTTGTACCTGAACAACCTGTGCCCACCATGCCACCAATGCATGCACTGCACAAACACAAACAAACAATTGGGTTTCCCCCAAGGGGAAAATGAGACAAAAGCGGGGGGGGGGAAAGCAAGCCCTTTAACATGCATACGTTACCCTGGACCTGGATCCATGGGAAAGAACAACCCATGCTCTTTGAGCTGAGCATTCAAGTTCTCCCACTGCACGCCTGGCTGAACAACAATATCCAGATCATCCGGATGGAACTCGACGACCTTGTCCATGTGTTCAGTGAAAGAGATACAGATACCGCCCTGCGGAGCCGTGAAATGACCTTCGAGCGAGGTGCCGCCGGAAAAGGCAATGATGGGCACATTCAGTGTGTTTGCAATCTTGACAATCTGTACAACCTCTTGTGTGTTGGTAGGATACACCACAATGTTTGGACTGCCTTCGTTGTGGTAACTGTTGTTGGAATAGCCGTGCAGCTGCAACGTTTCTTCGTCTACCGTTACGTGTTCGGATGGAAGTACTTTTTGGAGTTCGTGGAACGCTTGTTGGATGGCACTCTGGGTGCTTTGTGTTGTTGGCTGAGACTTTGCTATGGCTACGTTGTTGTTGTTGTTGTTGTTGTTATAATAGTAGTAGCCAGCACCCAACGCAGCGGCTGAAGTAAAACCACCCATGGCGAACCATTGCCAATGGGACGATGAAGATGCGTTTGCAGTGCTGTATAAACGACGACGCGATTGTGCCAGCACAATACGTCTTGCTGACCGACTTGCTTGAGATGCCCACATTGTGAGAATGTGTAATACGAAGAGAGAAAGAAAAGAATAGGTGAGCGAACTCAAGCCAGTAGCCGTGACAGTGGCAGAATAAAATGGCGTGTGAGAAGAAGTTTGGGCCCCCGGGTGGACGCGGAATAAAGGAGAAAAAAAGAAGGTTAAGTATAAGCTTTCTCTCTCTCTGTTTTGCTTTTCCCATGTTCTTTTGTGTATATGACACTTTTTATAATGTCACTGAAGAAAAAGACCTTAGCCCCCATCCCAGCCCATTGAAGTCCATAAAAGAAAATTGCGACAGGCAAAAGGCATTTTTGTTTCAAGATCTGTGTGTGTGTGTGTTGACATACAAACAAAGATAACCGAAGAGATCAGTACAATGCGGGGTAAATCAACTAAATTTAGGTTTGTGGCGGATGAACGTTAATGCGCACCATGACGGTGTCCATATCGAGAGATGGCGGCAAGTAACACAGCAGCGCCACCCAGCCCAACGCCAAAAGATTTGGCACGGGTGGTCTTGGGGCAGTGGTAGACTGAGTGATCGAATGATTGAGTGAGACGGCCCAGTCTCGGTTGACCCTTGGATACAATCGAAGAGGCTGCTTTCCACATTCTGATTCAAGTGACGGTTGGAAGAATCCAAAAAGAAAAAGAAAAAAAAAGTAGTATAAGAGGTGATTCTTTGAGTTTTCTGGGTTGTGGATGGGGAGGGGGGGTTTTATATAGTAGCGAGAAAAAAGTAGGGATAATACAATGTACACAATGGGAAAGAAAAACTTATACGAATCAAATCCCCCTGTTCTAAGAGGATTGGGAGGGGGTTCAATGATATAATAATACTTAAGAGTAGACGTTCTAAAAAAAGATGATGTAATACTGATCTTATAACTTGCTTGGTGCGGTAGCAACATGATCCTCACGCTGTTTCCGACGACGTTCCTGCTCACGACGCGACAATCGAACGATACCTTCTTGAGCCGTGGTAGCCACCAGCGTTCCATCCTGTCTATACAACCGTCCAAAAGCAACGCCACGTCCTTCACTTGTCCGAGGACTCTGCATTTCATACAGCAACCATTCGTCTGCTCTGGCAGGGGCGTGGAACCACATGGAATGGTCCAAACTGGCCATCATACCAATGGATCGAGGCGCCAAGCCATTGGCTAAAGCGGCGGTGCCAATGAAAGCGCTGTCCGAAGCATATGCAACAATGCATGCATGAAGTCTAGGATCGTCGCTCAATGCGCCCCGGGTTTTGAACCAACGGTGTTGCAAATCCTTGGCTTCGATTTTACCCGTAAACGCTTCTTGTGGCGAAGGATTATGCACGTTGCGGTAATCGATGGGTGCAGATTCTTCCATGCGTGATTCAATGTGTTCCCGGTATTTGGGTGGTAGGTCGTGGTGTTCTAGAACCTTTTGTAGTCGTTCATACTCTCTAAGGAAACATTTAGGTTTTTAAACTTGCATGATCGAGTTTTTTTTTTTTTTGTTATTGTAAACACTTACGAAGATAAGCTTTCTGGACCGGGTACGTCAGGCATTGTGCTCTATATAAGGACCAAAAAAAACCCCCTTGTCAGAAAGAAACAGTTTTGTTTCATGCCACATGGAAATGACCAAAGTATTACCTGATGTTCAAGAGTAATGCTGGTACTGTCTGGTTTGGCAAAACTAAAGCTGCTCACAAAGATCGCCTTGCCTCGCTGGGTTGCTGTGATGAAGCGAGTGGCAAAGGATCGACCATCGCGCAATCGCTGGACTTGATACACCACAGGATATTCGACGTTGCCAGGCAAAATAAAGTAACTATGCAACGACTATAAAAAAAATTTCTCTTTTAGCAAACAAAACTAAAGGCTTTACTCAACCCAACTCTCAATCCCTAATTTAATATTCAACTTTACATGAACATGAAATTCCTCGGGGACCGTATTAAATGCTGCACGGAGTGCTTGAGCGACAATCTAAAAGAAAAAACCCTCGCCAGTGGTCAACAACACAAACAATCACTTTTTCGACCTCCCTCTCTCTTTTTGGACATATATACCTGACCACCAAAAGCACCTCGAGCTCCGGGAGGCAACCACAATTCTTTGCTCATGTATAAGTTTGTGTCGATCTCTTGAACATCGACCGCTTCAGCAATGTGTCTTGCATAATCGGCTTCTTCCGAGGAAGCGGTGGCCAGGTCAGTGGCAGCTTCTGATCTATTGGACGATTTATCAAACGAAACAACGGCAGGGAATGTTTTGTTTGGCATGGTCAATGTGAGAAAAAGAAAGTGATTTGTAAGGAAGAAGAGAGGGGGGGATATGGTTGAAAAAAAAGAAGGTTCAGTCGGTTATATATTATATATATTGGGCAAATGGGTTGGTTATATACACATAGAATGACAACGGTTGGGCCCTTTCTGGGAATTATAGGGTCAATCTCAGCAGTATCATCCGAAAGGTGTCATTTTCAATGACAAATGCATATTCAGGCAAAGCACTTTTCGCTGTCTTACCTGATAAAGAATACATGTATTAAACCCGCCTCTTGGATCTCTCCCACGTTTTCTTTTCTCCCCTCCCCTTCACTACCTCCCTCCCCCCCCAAACTAGGTCACGGTAATATGTGCTTAGCTCTCTTTCCAACAGCCAAGGGAAAAACCCTTTGTTGAGGCCCATTTTGATGACATAAAGACTATGTTGCAAATATATCCATGATCCATGGGAGCCCAAACTCTTTTTGAGAGCAATATGCATTACTATCAAGTCATCTGTAGCACGTTGATAAGATTGCGTTAGCTTTTCACTGCTGCTATAATGGAATAGAACAAGGCCCCATGTGGGCAGCTGCAAAATGCTGCTGACGGCCGGGATTTTTTTCTGCCACACATCATGTAGGAACGGATGTTTGTTTAGCCGTGCATTTGTCACTTGCACGGTGTGCCTCAATTCTCGGGTTTTCTATGTTAGGGGGGTTAGAGAAAGAGCGGGAAATCTTATGTCAGATATCGTATCAGTTGAAAAGCAACCGTTTTGAACGAGTGTAAGATGAGCTTCTGTAAGAAAAAAAAGCAGTGCTTCTTTGCCGATCAGAGGCAGATATATATATTCGTTCCAATGCCTTTTTCTCCATATGCTCTGCTCTCAAAGTTCTCTTGTTCTTATAGAATTTGTATGTAGCAGCGTGCTCCGGACAAGCATCAATTCCAAGGAACAACGGGGTGGGTGCTTTGCACAGACAACAAAAGAAAAAGAGCTTTCCCAGCGTAAACGGACCTTTGAGGAAAAAAAGTCAGGTGTGGGGATAAAAAAAAAAGGAGATGGGTTCCTCCTCTTACTTTTTAATATATGTAAACTCAATAACAGGGGGGTTTTTTTGTTTTCTTTGTCTGTGTGCGTGTGCGTGTATGTGCTTTGTGCGCGCGCAGAGAGAGAGAGAGCGAAAGAGAGAGCGAGACGGTGCTCAGAGAGGTGGAAGAGAAAGAGAGAGAGAGAGAGAGAGAAAAAAATATACTACAAGAACTTTTTATGTTTGAAAGGGTCGGGGGTTGTGGGTGTGCACACGGTCGTGTGTTGGTAAAGAAAAGAAAAAGAAAAAGTGTGTATGGAGTGTGTGTGTAAAAGAACATGCAAGTATGGTAACTACAATAGCGAAAGAAGAAAGGACTGTGCGTGTGGTGTGTATTTGTAAAAGAAAAGGGGGGGGGTTTGTTATATAACATCACGAGATTACTTTAGAGATTGGTTGCCTCGTAGTAGTCCCGTGGATGCAAGAACATGCATCGACTACCAAAGCTACATTCATCGCCAGCACTGTGTATAGTAAAAGAGATTAGCAAAATTGTGTAAGAGTCCCAATTCCAAAAGCCCAGTCCTCCTTCCTTACCGGCAAGGTCTGACAGGATGTCTGAATTTGCAGTTTCGGTTGCTGCACGTGGGCCAATAGTCACAACGCGACTTCATGGGAGGCGTGTATGACTGACGCTGTTCTTCAATCATTTCTAACCGTGTCAACTTTTTCTTTGCAGCACCTCGTCGTCCACCCTTCTTGTTCTGCTGCTGCTGCTGACTGCGTGCCGTTGGTTCCCGGCCTCCTTGTTGCTGTTGTTGTTGTTGTTGTGCTGTTGCCAGTTGTTGTTGTTGATCAGCACCCGCAGCGACAGCATCACCCGCTTCGACCGAATAAAGGCTCATGGATTGCTGCTGACTATTGGGTACAGGCAAAGGCTTGTTGTATTGGAATTCGGGAATAGAGATCAGCGAAGGCCAGCCCATGCTGTATTGAGGCATAGGCTCGTTCTGGGGCTGTTGCCAATAGGACGATGAGGACGACGACGCCTTGTTGTTGTTGCTTGATTCATTGTTCTTGTTGTTGTTTGAGGAAGACGAGGGTGTGATTGGGTATGATCGCTCTTCTTCCTGCTTGGCCGATGCGGATGACGAAGATGTGGTGCTAGAGGATGCAACAGGTGTGGGCGAGGAAGGGACAACAGCGTCTTCTTCTTCTTCCTCCGTGGTAGTTTCAGGTACTTTGTGTTCGGTTTCAGTCACACTCGCTTCCTGTTGTTGTTCCTCGACGACGGCAATCGGTGCTGCTTCCTGTTCCTTAGCAACAACAACAGTAGCAACAAAATCTTGTTTGTTGCCAGGTTGTTCCTGTGGTTGAGTGTCGTTGCTGTCGTCATTGTTGTCGGGTTGTTCCTGTTGTGCGGTTGCTGAGGCCTGTTGGCTTGGGTCAGCCGCTTTCGTGGCAGGCACGGCCGCATCAACGTCTTTTTTCTCCTTTACTTCTTCCACGATCGGCACAGTAGCATCGCTTTTCGTTACGTTGTTTGTCTCGTCGGTGGGCGTGACAGTGGTCGGATCGTTCTCCGATTCCTGTGTAACAAGATGCGGGTCAGAGTCTCTCTCTCTCTAAAGTAATGGTGGCTGACTGACTGACCTTATTCTCCGAATGAGCATTCTTGGTGTTGTTGTTGTTGTTGTTGCCGGGCAGTGACCGGGTGCTTTGAGAATCATCCTCTGATTTTTTTTTTCAAAGTCATATAAAGGAAGAGGTGGATGAGCATCATCACCAAAAGGTATTTTGCCCTTGGGATATATGTTGTGTATCGTCTGTAGAGAGGTATTCGTTGTACTTGAGCAGCAACAACAAAGTGTGGGGGGGAAGGGCACGCGTTATTATTATTTTTTCTTTGACACTTACTGGTAAGGTATTTGTAGGCAAGGACAGAGCCTAGGGTAAGAACAAACGTGCTGACAAGCACAACGCTGGGCCGTGCAAACATGTTTCGCGAGAATGCCATCAGGACGGCAGCAGGATAGTCTGATGATAGAGCAAACAACTTGAGAGAGAGGGAAAGAGAAAGAGAGAGAAAGGGAAGGGAAGAAAGGAAAGAGAAAACTGGAAAAATATAAACGAACGGGGAGCCCCCATCATCAAGACCCGATAACTGTTTTTTTTTTTCTTTCTTTTTTTTTTTTTTCGCATTCCGCCTTTGGAACTCTCATGAGATTTCATATCCGTTCCTGACACATTTCATGTTTCGTCAAATAATAATCAGGAGTCGTCTCATTCATTCATTCTCTCCTGTGTCTCATTGTTCCGATAATAAAAAAAGAAATGTAGAATGATGTTTTGATGTACCTCAGTGTCTGTGCTATCCTTCTTTAACTGGTAATGCTTCTTCTCTTTGGAGGGTCCATCACTCCCCCCACCTTTCTCATCTGCCTCGAAGGCTCTCCATGCAAAATGCTGCTTTGCCCAGAAGATGGTGGATCACGGTCAGTCTGACATGTAGAGTTATGCTCTGTATATATGTGTGTATAGTACAGTACAGTGCAGTACAGTACAGTAGCAATGTACATTCAAACCCAGTCCTGGACCCAATAAAAAACCCAGAGTAAGAAGCCAGGGCCGGTTGTCTCTCTCTCTTTCTCTCTTTCTTTGTTTTCCAGAGTACATAGTTTAGTTATAAGCACGATGAGCCGAGACGACGAATACGATTATCTTTTTAAAGGTAATACTACACGCCTTACAAGGGCTATCCATGCCTTCTTTCCTCCCTGTTTTGCGTGCTATCCCCGCTCATACATCATCATCCTATATTACATCCCCCTCCTCCTCCTCGCGGGAATCTTGTAGTTGTACTTATTGGTGACTCTGGTGTTGGTAAGTTTAAATTTCCCGGACTATTCCAGTTACACTCCTTGATGGAGCGTCTTTTGACGCGATATTAACGATAATAATAACGATAGGCAAGACGAATCTCTTGGCTCGATTTACTCGTAACGAGTTCAATTTGTAAGTTCTGCCGAACCTTTTTTTTGATCATTTTCCTCCGAGGCACACACATGCAAAAGAGACCTTTTGATTCTAAAATATCATAAAACAACAGGGAATCCAAGAGTACCATTGGTGTAGAGTTTGCTACTCGTAGTGTTCAGGTTGACAACAAGACCGTCAAGGCACAGATCTGGGATACAGGTAATTCTAAAAGAGTAGAGAGGGAAGACACAAGGTTTTCTGACTTTTTTTTTTCCCTAACTCTTACCTACACAAAAAAAAAAGCGGGTCAGGAACGTTACCGAGCCATCACAAGCGCGTAAGCTTATTTTTTTATATTTTATTTTTTTTCTGTTACCGCTCCCTCCGAAAAATGATCAACTTTAATCCTAATCATCACGGGGCAAAAAAAGGAGGGGTTGATTGGCACCATACACATACACATCTTGATTTGTCAGGGACTGACGATACTTTGTTGTCGATTGACCACAGATATTACCGGGGTGCCGTAGGCGCCTTGTTGGTCTACGATATTGCAAAGTATGCCACCTACGAGAACGTGACACGATGGCTCAAGGAGTTGCGCGATCATGCAGATTCGAATATTGTTGTCATGCTCGTCGGTAATAAGAGTGATTTGAAACATTTGCGTGCCGTTCCCACCGAAGAAGCTAAACAATTTGCTGGTAAGAAGAACTCTCTCTCTCTCTGTGTGTGTGTGTGTATATATATGTGTTGTAGGGTGGTAAGCATAAAGAAGAAACTCATTATTTTGTGTAAAGCCGATAATGGGCTTTCGTTTATTGAAACGTCTGCATTGGATTCGAGTAACGTTGAGTTGGCATTCCAGCGTATCTTGACAGGTAATAATAATATAAGATAGTGGCTCTATTATTCTCTAGCTAACACATGCTTCTTCCTCAAATTTACATAGAAATCTATCGCATCGTGTCCAACAAGGCTCTCGAATCATCCAATGATGTAATCAAGCCTACGGCGGGTGAGACTATCTCGGTGTCCCAGCAACCCGAGGAAAAGCAGGGTGGATGCTGTTAGAAGGAAAAAGAACCCCCAGTAGTTTTTATTTTTTTTTTGATTTACATTGACACAAAAAAGATATTTCTTATATAATTTATTTTTTTATTTATTCGTATTTTATATATATATATATTTCTATACCCCACCTCCCGCACACACACATACACACACACTATAAACATCCATCCCAAAATTATTATATTATTTCTTAAATGAGAATTCGAAAAATGGCCGTGAAAAATTATTAAAAGAGGAAGGGGGTGCTGCATGCATACTGGCTAACGACTTGGATGCAGGTGGTGGTGGTGGTAATGGTGGCATCGATAGAGAAGATCGAGAACGCGGCTGGAAGAGCATCGAGAGACTCCCACTCGCCTCTAACATGGCTGTCTTTTCTATGGACGTGAATGGCGACTCTTCCATATGACTATTACTATTACTACTAGCACCCGTAGCATTATCCGAAACAAGATAATGCAACGCTTTCATCCAAGCGCGATGTGCCATAATATCCAGACATCGAATCTTGAGACTCCGTG
Source organism: Zychaea mexicana (assembly GCF_025766255.1). NCBI lineage: Eukaryota > Fungi > Mucoromycota > Mucoromycetes > Mucorales > Lichtheimiaceae > Zychaea > Zychaea mexicana. The sequence goes on from NW_026516720.1 coordinate 197,255, forward strand.
CAGGTGTCTGAACCATGATACTCGGTGGACTCAGAGTGTCATCCCCCCGACCGCCACCGTCTGGAATCGCTTGGAACGACAAGATCAATGCACTCTTGTTCCCATGGGCGTGATGGGTATCCATCCCTGGCTCGCGTGAACTCCAATACATGGTCCGGGTATACGGATGGATCCAAAAGAACCGCTTGTGCTTGTTTTCCGAAATCCCGCTGCCAACCACTTTGCGCGTGTATTTGTACATCCAATCGCCAATCATGGTCCGCGTCACAGCTGGAACAAGGTTTGTCGTGAGTGTGGCGCGACTGTCACTACCGCTTGCAGGCATCGGCTCTTGTTCCTTCTTGTTGTTGTTGTTGATAAATGCTGGATCAAAGTCAAATGCAGAAGCACGTGCAGGACTAATCAGGGCTTGGTCGCGCTTTTGTGGAGGATCGCCGTCGTGAGACGTGTTGTATACATACGTGTTGGATTGCACGACAAACGTGCCATAGTTCTCGTAACTGTTACCACCACCACGACTACTACTACTACTACTGCCGGCAAAGTTTTGTGACGGGATAGTACTCGGTGACGATTCGAGAGGTATGCTGTGATTGGTGATGGGCTCAAATGCGACAAAGTCCCACATGGTTCCTGCGTTGACGAGCTCGTCACCAAGCGACATTTCTCGTTGTTGCGGTTGTAGTCTTCTAACATGTTGTATGGCCTCCTCCTCTTCTTCCTCCTTGTGTTGTTGCTCTTTTTCTTTTTCTTTGCCGTCGCTCTCATCTTCAACTGGAGAAGCGTCTTGCTGCTGTTGGAGTCCTTCAATCGTCTCTTGTGCCTCATACAAAAGCGTGTCCACTTCTGCACGCTTTACCCGCTCGCGGTTTAAATCACGTTCGAGAACAGCAACGATTTCATGAGCATGTTTGAGGGAATTCTGCAGTGTGCCGATTTCCAGCTGCAGCTTCTCCAGTGTCTTTGCATGCTGGCCGTCTTTTTTCTTTTTAGAAGGCGACGACGCCATGGCTGCTGCAGATGCGCCGGAGAAAGAAGGCGCTTTAGGTTGTTGCTGGGGTACCGGTGGCTGTCCACTCTCATTATCGTTCTTGTCCACCCTTTCGCCGTGTACAGGGCCCCGTTTGTGATGATGCTTTTGCTGCTGCAAAACCCTAATTTCGCGTCGTAACTGGGTTAATGTACGTCGCAGTGTGGCCACTTGTTGGTCGTGTTCTTTGGATTTTTCGTTCCATGCAAGTTGAGCGCTACGCAACTGATCCAGTTCGGCTGAGGACAGCGATTCTTGGCGCGCAAGTCGGTGTTGCTCCGCCAATGCTTTGGCTAGGTCTTGCGACATATCCTGCACTTGTTGCATGAGCTCTTGTTTCGCCAACTCCAAATTCCAGATTTCTTCGTTTAGTTTCTCTAAAACAATAGAGTTTTTGGTGTTTTTTTGTAGGTTGAGGAGGAGGAGAAGAACATGAATGTATGTGTGTATTCTGTTAAAGGAGAGCAATTGAAGCATGTCTCTTTCTTTATTACCCTCGCGCTGTGCTTTCTGTTTGAGCTGTTTCGCCAGCGTATCCATTTGATGCTCTTGCTCTACTTTCTCGAGCTCCAGAGCCATCAACGAATCTTGGTTTTGATGCAGCAACGATTGCATTTTGCGCACCTCGCTCAAAAGACCTTGACCGATCTCAGCGGCTAGTTCCATGTCATTGTTGTTGCTGTTATTGCTGTGTTTAGGCTGTAGACTGGTCGATTTAAGCATTCGTTTTCTAGGGCCTGAGGCCCGCCCTGGAGATAAGGACCCTTTGTCTGCATTCGTAGTATTCGTATTATGGCTCATCATAACGGTGACCCTGATCCGGATATGAGGATTTTTGTGTGTGTGTGTGTGTGTGTGTGTGTGAATGTGCCAAAAAAGAATAAAACAAAAACAATGACGTTAAAGAGGAGAAGATCAGGGAAGAGGGGTGGGGTGGGGCGGTGGGGGGAGAGAGATGAACCAAAAAAAAAAAAAAAGAAAAAGGGAAAGGGTTGATTTTTACCAAACTGGGGACCCTTCTCACTTGTCCCTGTCCGTTCTTCCTGAACTTATTTCTACTGCGTTTGCTGTCGTCGTTCGTAGTAGATATCGGAAAGAAAAAAAAAGCAGGGTGGAAAGTCGGTTGTTTTTTAACTTTTAGGAATGTGTGTATTTCCCTCCGAGATATACACATCTTTAATTGTCATCATATGGATCCTATGTCATGCATTCTATTCAAAGCCGTCGGACGATTTGTTCTTCCTATATAAAAAGTACTGTACTCCACCGAAGGGTCGTCGCTGTTGCACATGCGATAAATAGGAATCGATGCTAGGTTTTGTTTTGTTTCTAGAACTGTCCAAAACATCTAGTAGTAGTACACCTCTCTTTTTTATTATTTATTTATTTATTAATAAAGGCTGTGCATGTGTTGGCATACATTTTAACCGCGGATGGATAACGGTTTGTCAAACACAGAGCGTACACGACCCAACTTGTCGATATGATCCAATCCAAGCGCACTCTGCTCATCCAGTTGCAACAAAACATCCCACAGCTTGATAGCGTCCTCTTGTATAGGCTTGCTAGAGCGTGCCGAGACCATGGAAAACTTGACCTTGCTCCAGTCCTTGTCATTCATTCCTGTGCGAAGCTGAAGTCGTTTCTTGGTCTCACTGAACTCCTCATCCTATCATGATCACACTTGCGATGAGAAAGAGAGAGAGAGAAAATAGCCATTGTGTGTGTGTTTTTTTTTAATTGGGTACCTTTTTGAGTAATAGTTGGAATGGAACAGAATGAGTACGCTGTAGGTCTCGTTGGTAGTGGAATACAGGTAGATAGAAAGGCTGCCCTTCTTCTCCATCGTACATCTCCAGCTCCTCTTGAGGTACCTCCTACAACAACAACAACAAAAAGTCAAAGGTAAGCACACACCTCTATCACAGAACAAAAAGGGGATTGACATGATGTACCTCTGCATAGAGACGTGCTATTTGACTATCGCTGATTGCCGTAATTGGATCAGAGTCCACAAACTCACGATGGAATTTATTGTTCAATGCTTGAAAGATACGCGCCTGCCGTGTGCCACTATCGGATCTGAAAGTAGCCCCTTGGGCTTGGAGCACCTGGAGCAAATCGGCAATGCAGCCACGCTTGGAGACCAACACCTTGATCGTATTGGTATCGCTCAGCGTGGGCGTGCACAGGGTGATTTCCAATGTACGTTTCATTTCCAACTCGGCAAGCGAGATATCGTGGACTTGATATACCAGCATGGGGTTGGCACTGATCATGCCACCGCCAATATGGCGCAGGATTTCTCCAAGCAAATGGGGTGAGTTGGGCGGAATTGGCAATGGCTCTTCATTTGCGTGCGCTTCAGGCGGTGTGAAAAGCTGTACCTTTTGAGGGTTGGCTTGCAGCTTGTCGGCGACCCGCTGGACTACTTGGGCATACTGCATGTTTTTCTTGAGTGTTAGCTTGAACTCCATGCTCGGGTCTCGGTTGCGTGGAGTAAAGATTACGTCCACTCTGCGGAACATAAAGTCCAAAAAGTCGGGTATCGTTGGATACTTTTCGTCCTTGATAAGCTGGGCTTGCCTAGTAGCATGATAGTAAGAGCACAATTGTATTACACCGTCAGCAAGGGTGTTGTTGATGCAAGAGAGAGAGAAATAGAACGGCGTTATAAGGTATACGAACTCTTCTTCTGTAAGGGTCTTTTGTACACAAATGATATCGCCATGCTGTATCTCTGCTTGTTCAAACGTCTTTTCCATATCCATCTTGTCGGTCATATTGGGCTTGATTTCCTATTGTTATTGCAAATGCCAGCATTAGTACTTTTTTGGGGTAATATAGAAGGAAAAATGCTGATTGCATGGGTTAAAAAAATACCTCATATAAATCAACTTTGGCTTCAAGCTCATAGCCGATCATCATTTTCACTCTATCCGAGATAGATCCAATCTTGTCTGTTTTGTTTACATAGAGATACCCCATACCACTACAATAAACAAGAACTCAATTAACCCTACTTTTTTCTTTGAGAAGTGATCTTTTTATGATCATCTGTACCTGATCAGTTGGTTCTCTGGATCAAAGTATTTGATGAATACCAGATTATCTGTAACGGGTACGAGCGGTGGATATTGGCCTTCATCGGGCTGGTCATTGGTAGAAATCCTTTCCACGAATATGCGCAAAAGTGCATGGTTTGTCAGATAACGATTCAGGATATCACTGATTGCTAATATAAAAAGAAAAATGGACACTTAGTATAATACTCCTTATATGCTCATCATATAGCCGTGCAAAACAATAGTTCTTTGAATGGGCTGCTTTACTTTGATCTTCATTATTGGCCTCGACGATATGATCATCCGCTCGGATGGTACGGTTCTGGCGGTTCACAATAGACCATACTCTGAATTGGTTTTTAGGAGTAGCAAGCTTTTCTGCCAGTAAATCCTTGAACTCTCCAAACTTCATGGCTCTCCGCACTTTCAGTCCTTGAATCGGAGAAGTGGACTCGTCGCCCCAAAGATGGTCATTTTTCGGTATAAAGTCGAATCCTTCGTTCAATTCAAACGCCTTTTCAGTGATGATCTAAGGATAGTGGTTAGTGACCACAGTCAAGTCGTTTCTATAATGCACCATCCAAATCGATAGCTGTGCTGTATATGTATATACCTGAACCCGTATGTGCAAATGTTCCTCGCTCTTTTCCTTGTCCTCATCATGCTTTTTCTTGCGTTCCTCCTCCAATTTTGTCACTATAGATGACCTTTCTTGGATAAATTATCGAATGCTCTGCCTTTCTCTTTCTTTTTTCTTATTACCCAAGTGTCTAGGAATATCGTGCTCGGAAACATCTGCAAGGATTTCATCCTGCATGGATTGTCGAATATACACCAACATGTACGCATTTGTGAACCGTTTGAAACCATGATAATTTCCTCCCAAGAACTCGCCACCGTAATTAGCCTCCAAGACTTCCTTCTTGGCTACTGGGATAACTCGGTCATCGTCAAATCTCAGCCTATATGTGCACGTCGTGGGAATGGGTTTCATAGTTGAAGATTACCAATGTAATAATTTACGAGAGACGCTATTCCACCCCTTCTCCTTACCATCGATCCTCTTTTGTAGGCTTGACAAATGCAAAGTAATGGCCTGCTGTCAAATCACCCGAGTGTACCAGAACACTTGTTTTGTAAAGGCAGCAAAGCTTTTTTTTAGTACAATCATCGTCACTCGTAGAGAGAGCTCTACTAGGTATTCTCTTACCCATGCAAGATATACTTGTGGGGTTCTGAACGATCAACGCTGGAATCAAGGTATGGCTCCAAGTCAATTTCCAATGGGAATTCGTGCCTATCATTGATCTATCAAAACAACGAATCATGGTAAGAGCAGTGGTTGAAGAACCTATCCACCAGTACAGTCGGGTAGTTGTGTAAATAGAACAATGTTGCATATACCTTGACCATAGCATCGCGATTGATATCGTATTCAAAGCGCTTGAGCTGAAGATGTAGCACAGGAGGAAAACTTTCAAAAATAACGCCCTTTTTGGCGTCCTGTAAGCCATAACCTTCGGCACTATACTTATTCTCTCCCTCCAACGTTTCCTCTGCGATATAATCGGCAAACGAGTCCGCAAGCGTACTGCATCCTTTCACATTCAACTGAATATCTATAGAAAGGTATTTATACAAGACAGGTTTTTGAGTTAATACAAGATTGAATGAATCGTAACATATCATGCAGGGGCCGGTATATATATATATATATATATATATATATATATGGAAAGAAGGAGACAAAAACAAATAATGTGCTTACCGTAATAGTCTTCGCTTCTAGAAGATTCGTATGTGACGTTGATGCACTTGATGTAGCTTCTCATACGGCCAACGAAAAGCTTTTTGATAGCTCCATCAGCCGGAGTATTCTGCACAGAACAATGGATCAGCCTGGACTTTTCTTCCCCGAGACAGCCATCAATCCTCGAATATTTGCCTTCATCTTGGTTTCGAGTGTCTCCTGGAGTATTCGATTGAATTCTTGAACATCGTGTTGCATAAATGCTTCGGAGGAATCCCATCCAAACGATCTCGTTACTTCGACCGTATCTATTGGTATTATTATGGTAGTAGTGTATATATTTATTGACACGCAAAAGAAAACCGTCTACATGCATTAACATTCTTTTGCCGTTGTCATCATAAACGTGCCCAATACTCCTCTTCCCGAAAACAGACAAAATTCAAAAAAAGAAATACAGACCAACAGAGTCAATGCTTGATTGTAGGTTGTAGAACAATCTTTGCAAAGCATAAGCAATGCTTCCAGTCGGATCATCGTCGTTGGTCGGAATTTGATAAACGGCTTTACGGAAATAGTTTGTGCAGTACAAAGACTGAAAGAGTGAGTTCATGTAACATGTGGCACCTTGGTTTTTTAATCCCACAAAGCCAGTCGTCTTTTTGGAATCGTAGCTATTCCAGTTTTTTTTCAGTATTACAAATAGATCATATATATCACACAAGAAAAGGGAAAACGCTGGAGGTTGGTGGATCTGATAGATCAAAAGCCACAGCAATTGCATATATACATATACTTACTCGAGAAAGTTATGCCAAAGTACGCCGGTTTCATCTTTGACCACCCGAACGATGGCCGTGATTCTAATACAATTATTCTCTAAAAGTGCTGCTGCGCGGTAGGTTTGAGAATCATCATCCAGTAGTCGATCGATGGATACCATGCGCAGAAAGCCCCAATCAGATGCGGATCGCGTGAATCGATGACAAGCAGCTAATACATTACGCGTGCACACCACGAGTTGAAAGGGAAGAAAAAGTCAGGTACAGATAGATCAAAAAAACAGTATCTAGCTACGAAGGTCTCTTACAAAGGCAATTATAATTCGTTGGATCTGATGGTCTCGATACAAAGATCCCAAATTGAGCACAGGCATACGCTTCAGTGTCGGTCGCGATGTCTGCCAACTTTATATACACCGATACGGTTTCAGCTTGGTTATTTCCACGAGGGAAAAGCAAGATGCTCCTACAGTAAACACACACACACACACCATCGTGTTAAACAATCAGTACTAACTGGTGTGGAGGGTGAGGGAGGGGGGATATAGTCAGCGCCATCGAACGTTACCAGTGATATCCGCCTGCTTCAAAGGCTGAGCTTTCGATACGAGGTGGTAGATCCGACCAGTTTGAGATTTCCCATTGGAATGTTTTCGTGTCAATGACTTGTTCATCAACTTTTCCCAAATTACTGTCTAAAATAGTCTCGGCTACAAAAGAGAAAAAAGCGAGAGAGAGGAACGCAAAAGTAGAAAAGAACAAGGAAGCCAAGAGTCGCCAAGAGACGAGGAAGGAAAGTTGTTAGTTCCAAGTACCTTACTTCCCACCACGTAAAAAAGAAGAAGCTTACGGTCGTCAATGACAGATAGAGCGTGTGAAAGAGGAGGTTCTGGAACTTGGACATTGCTATCTGACATTGCCGTATCGTCAAGTTCGTCATAAGCCGGAGGCAGTTCTTCCTCGGGAGTGTGGGTGTCGCTATCCCTGTTGTTCTTCATATCGTTGGAATCATCCTTGGAAAAAAAAAAAAAAGATCCCGGGCCTGCATTAGACAGCCAAGAACAACCTTACAAGAGAGTCAAGCAAAAGAAGGTTAGAATGGCTTGTTACCACTGTTGCAAGTTCCACTGGTTTTCCAGTTTGAGTCATTCCTGCAAAAAAAAAGAGAGAAAGAAAGAGCGGTATAGGTTATTCGTTATGCCCCACCCTTTGGATCCCGCTCATGTGGTCCATGTGGCGGCGTCAGGGCAAGTCAGATAAAGCCCGCTCACCTTTTTTGTTGACGGTTTCCCCATCGACAACTGGTTGTTACCATCACTACTGTCCGCTGGGATGATGCTTTTTTAGATGTGATAGGTATATATTTCGATTGAAGCTGCTGCTTTACGATACGTAGTGTTGCAAGATTGTTTAAGATTGTCGATCGCGGTCCTACTAGCATAGTTTTCAGCTGGCAGTAGTAGCACCACACCTGGTTGTCAGAATCAAAAGAACATAAATAAGCACACTATAGGAAGCATCATGCATGTCTTATTTGGAGAGGCCCATGCACGACGAAAAGCAAATATATGTAGACCCTCTCAAACGTTGATCTTTATATCTTTGTTATGTTTATCAATCATTAGGGGCATGCTACACAACGTCTTTCTTACTTTTGGGGCGGATGATCCTTTAAATACGTGTATTAGGATCAAGGTTGTAATCTTACGAGCACAGAAAAACGAAGGATACGCATCAAAGGAAGGTAAGAGTAATGATGATTATAATCTCATGTGCGTCGATGCGCTTTTCTATCTGAGTCCCTCAGACGATATTGTTCTTGACTATTTACGTTGCAGTTCAATGGCAGCAAATACTATCATCATATCATCACCAGCAGCAAGTTCAAAAAGCATGGATTACAGTATATACTTGTTAGATGATGAATCGACTACCTACATTGCCGTATGTATCCGATAATATAAAAAAAGTGGGACGCATATAGTATAAAAATTTGTTTATTCTTTATTGCTGCTACTATGAGCAATGCATCGATGTATCCGCAATAATACAGCCATTAAGGCTGACATGCTGCAAACATTGTAGACGCAAGTCTTTAGATCAGCATAATTAACTCCATCGGCTGTCATTCCTGTCACGAGCACGCGAAAGCGGGCTGTTGAAGCTGCATATCGGTCCCGGTACTCTCCATGCCTACCAAGTACTACATATTCATAACAGTCTTCTTTATTTTCCTTTTCACTAAAACATGTATGTATATCACATACATTTCACAGATTCACCACCTAATCAGTTACTTCTGCTTCTGTGATCACTCGCTACCCTCATAAAACGATTACTGAACTCAACCTCACAAGCTGAGTGTATTCATGTTGTACAGGCGTATTGTTCATGCGCCAGTTTTTGTCCCGCCATTCCTAATACACCAACGGATCGGATGCATTTCTGCGAATTCCCGATGTATATTTATTCATACAAGCGTAACTCTTCATCATTTCTGTCTTTTTATCTAGCATATTAATCATGTCAATATACAATCCCTATATGTCTTATGACATCGCGCTGAGTCATATGAAAAACTGGTTGGGTTGGTTAATCATCATTCAATAAATCACATCGTGCTACAACGGATGTTGCACAAACGATGCGTTTTTAGTGATACAAAAGACTGGGCGCAACACTAAGGCAAAAAGCAACATTTAGCGCATAAAAAGCTATCATTGATGCTGTTGAGTAACCATCCTGATAATAAATGGCCATGCCCCACACTGTTTAGAGCTGAAATCATCAAAAACTCTCCTTTAGACTACCAAGACAATACATGTATATCTAATGCGTCAGCTATAATGAAAACAAACAGTCCAGCGTATAGCTTGTTGGAGTTCAAGCTACAAGAGATGGCATCCCTTTGACTTCAATTTGGCGGATGATGTTTTTATCATGGCGCAGTGTTTTTTTTTTCAACTTGGCGTCTAATATCTTCCAAGATGGCGCCTACTACTTTTCATTATGGCGTCCCTTTCTAACTATCATGGCGGCTCAGATTTCATTTATACTACTACTGTAGTTGCAGAAAAAGCTGGTAAAAGTTGGGTGCCGTTCAATAGATAATAAAGTGGAAAAGGCCTTTCCCCCATCGAGTTGATTTGTTTACAGTAGCCAAGAATTTCTTGGTGTAGTGATTGCACTTGGTTAAAGTATAAAAGCAGCTTCTGTCACTGTACCTTCTTCAAGATAGGTTCAGCAATTTTATCACCATTATGTACGCCACCTACAACCCCAATGCTATGCACAGACTGCAGTGGAAGACGTTTAATACAACTCCGCACTACCATTTGACCGTGATGAAAAAGAGCAGCAAGAGCCCCAAAAAAAGCATGGAAGAAGAATTTATCAAAAACGAAGATCCGTACCATCTTGTTAACAAGGAACTCGATACTGATCAAGTTGCGATACAATCCCTCGTGTCAATGACAAGATCAGCAAATGAAGCAGAGAAGATAATTATAATTATACAGTATAAGATAAGATGAGGTTGAAAATTGATTGAGTATTATTATTTATGTATGACGCCAGCATGAACTAGACGATAACGAAGTTAAAACACCAAAAAAAAAAACGAAAATAACTGGAGAAACACATCTGGAAGGCGCGGCCCAAAAAATGTCCTTCTACCAAAGGCCATAGAAAAAAGAGGAAGAGAAAGACCTCGCAAAAGCTCTCCAAAAGAGGTTAGAATCCAGGTATATTAGACACTTGAGTAATGTGTACCTGTCAATCCCTTTCATTATTACTCAAGCATTCAACTAGGATCGCATAGTAAACACACAGATATACTCATTAATGAACTCGTCGATATGAACCGAATGTGATATTGAACTGTGCAGAAGCTGCACGTCAACTAACGCATGCCAGAACGCACTTCCCAACGCTGCCCAGTTTCGAGACGGCGCGCCATATCTGCCCAGTGAAGTTGATAAATTTGAAGGAGTGACGCCCTAGTTGACAAGTAAGCACACTGACGAGCACTTATAACTATACATCGAAAACCCGACCATGACGCTTAGACAAGCCCAAGCGATGCTTTGTGATAAGTACCAAGTCCCGATCACGCAAAGCAGACTACAGCTGCACATCGTGTAGCACTGTGGGTTGACTATGATAAAGATCAAAAAAATAAATATCCCAAGCTCGAAACTCTAAGAAAACGATTGCAAACCGGAAGGGCTGGGTCCTAAACGTCCAACAAGAAAATATCGACTGTGTTACAACTGTGTTTTTATCGATGAGGCCAGGCTTAAATTTTAATACGCAGTGTACATCTGGGCGATCGAAACGGGGAACTCCTAGCAAGACATCGATCGCCTGACCATCGTGGCATGAATATAACAATTTTTGGGGCTATTGTCGCAAAGGCTGTGATAAATCTTTCAATGAGGAAGCCACAAGCAGCAACTGGATCCAAGAAACGATAGGTACAGAGTGGAGAGGAGCATATTGTTGGAAAAAACTGGTACACGTGCGCAGCACTTTGTCAAGTTTTTAAAATAGTGATAGATGCTCTTGACAGGAACCACATACAAGGAAGTATCTTTGATTATGGATAATACAGGTACACATATGACACACGAAGTCAAGGAAGTCGTTGAACACTATAGATATAAACTACCATATTTGCCTGCTTATTCACCCACTCTAATCCTATCGAGCTCTTTTGGCTGAAGCTGAAGAATGTTGTTAGACGGGAGCTTTGGACAAAGGGTGATAGCTTGACATCTCGTGCTATTGATGGTTTGATGCCTCTAAAAACGTTAAAGCTAAGGATTGCCCTGGATGATTCAAGCACTCTTTAATTTTTTTCCGCGATGCATACAAGAAGAAGAGCTGTTGTAATTTGTTTTATCATAAATAAACCTTGTAATCGTCTAACGCATCAGCTTCTCCTGCAACTACGGTAATAGTATATAAGGATCTGGGCCGCCGTGATAATGGTAAAGGGACGCCATAATGAAGCAGTAGGCGCCATCGTGGAAAATAATAAACGCCAATTGAGGAAAAATACTACGCCATGGTTAAAAGCACCATCTGCCATAAGAAATTCCGCGACGCCATCTATTACAGGTTTTTTCTTTAGAAAAGGCAGGTGGTTTTTTTGGTATGGCGGTGGGGGAATATCATGATGGCTTGGGATACGTCTTTCTTACTTGGTGCGAAGTTTATTTTTTCCAATTTGGCATCATGATGAATTATAAGATGGCGGCTTGCTTTCCCAACATGACAGAAGGGGTTATCATTATGGCGGCTTACTACTTTGTAGAGGCCAACAAAAAAGCTCTCAACCACTGTTTTAATTGCTCATGTTCACCATGTAGCGACAAGCAGCAAGTCAGAAACGAAAGAGATGAAACAACATCCATTAGCTAAACCAAAAGACCGAGATCACGGACTATCCAGACGACCACATGTGGCAAATGAAAAGAGCTTCACACATCAGAACTAATGATAACTGGAATACATCAGTGGAACAGAAACAAAACAAGGCTATCAATAGAATGATACAAGGGATATATACACGAAAGCGGATCACTGTGGGTGAAGGCAGCGAGAGGACATTTGCTTGACTTAATCGTTTCTGCTGACTGAGACGAGACCAACATGCTCTTTTGTAGTTCTTTTGTGATAATTTTATGCTCCAGGCACATTTCCTAAATTCAACAATGCCGGGGAGACATATTTATGGTAGTGTTGTATCTTCTGCTTTTGTTTTACCTTCAACTTGACCAACAGCTCGAAAACTTTGATCCAATGCAAATAGTCTTCCCAGTCAATAGGTACTACAACTGATCTCACCTCAATACAAATGATATGCATGCCATCAGACGTGGTTGCCAAAAGAGTAATCTTTAGGGATCCGTATCAGAACCGTAGAACCGGAACCGAACCGAACCGAAACCGAGAAAATACGGTTCGGTTCCTGTCAAGAACCGAACCGGAACCGAACCGGTTCTGTATAAGTAGAACCGAAGAACCGAGAGGCAGAAGATTGCAATCAGCGATTTTGGTAATTAGTATAAAGTAGGCTATAATGGAAGTTACGAACAATGTTATTCCGAAAAGACCACGAAGTAGTGTATTTGCAAGCCATACTTTATTGAAAAACTTAACAAAACCTGCAAAAGCAGAAGGGAGTAAAAAATAGTAAAGAAGATAAGAGAAAAAAATAAAAAAAACACTTCTTCTGACGGCAGCTTGCTTTCTCCGCCCATGACGCACATCATTACTTGTTCCTCTACTTTGCTACCCACATTGCATTTTTCTCCATGACGTACTACTTTACTAGATTTATCATGGCTTCTCGATCAGTTTTATCAAGTTTGTGCATTCCGTTTGAGATTGCGCATTCTGGGGCTCATAACAGAATTATCTTACCCATTCACCCTTTGCCTTTTATGAGACACTATACACTATACACACGTAGAGACACAGCAGCTGTACTGCCGGTTGTGGTTCAATTCCTCCAATGTTACGATAACATATTGTACTAGTAATACTAAGTCGCTCTAAGTAAGTACTATAAGCTCCACTTTTTTTTGTAAAAACTGTGCTTCAATCTTTAAACCATGCAATGACCCACATCGTATGAGAATGTTTACATTCTGTTTCTCTTATTCATTTTGAGATCGCTGTTCAATGTACAATAATAAATTATTCTTTTTTACTGCAGTATTCAAGTATACCGCGACATTTGAACACACACATCAGCTTTCATTTAAAGATACCGAATCTTGCCTTTTTTATATACATGATGGGTTCGGTTCTTCGGTTCGATTCTTCGGTTCTACGGTTCTCGTCGGTTCTAGTCGGTTCGGTTCTTGCTTTAGACGGTTCGGTTCGGTTCCCTTTAAGAACCGAACCGAACCGAACCGTGCGGATCCCTAGTAATCTTGCCCCCAATAACGTGGATGGAGAATATCTGGCGTTGTTTGAATGTGTTCGATGAAGCGTGATGATATTTCATCATATCCAGCTGTAAGCAAGCACTTATGCACTTGAGAAGCTTCAAGAAATCTTCTTGATTGTGTAGGGTATATTTTTGACTAAATTGTTCGCTTAATCATAAATGTTTTTTTACACACAAACCCTCTCATTTTTCCCTTACCCTGAGCACTCGATCAGCAGGCGTTCGACCTTGTCCTTTAGACTCGTTCCAAGCCCATTAAACAGCTTTGATCCGATATTGGGATGATATATACCTAGCTGCTTGCATAATTAAGATCCTTTTTTATACCTACGCCAGTAAAATATGAGTTCATTGAAGGCTAGTGACAGGGACAAACACAAAACTTACTAGGGAAACCATCCGTAACTATTAATCCATCTATAAATAATTAATCCACCAAAATTAAAAAATTAAAAATATTTTTGAAAAATAAAAAAAATTGAACTTTTTTTGTTATGGGAAACGTTTTAATCTTATTAAGTTATGAAGAACCTAAAAATATTATTTCGGATTAAAAAAAATGTAAAAAAGATAAAAAAAAATAGAATTAAGTTAAACTTTCTTTTTAATACGGATACAACAAAATAAAATAATATAATATTTAATTACATATAATATTTTAAGAGAACATTTATACTTAATTAACTATTTTATCTTAATTAAAAAAATTGAACCTAAAAGTATTTATTTATGTAGAAGAATAATGATTTTAAAAAATATTTACTATTTTATTTTTAATTTTATATTTTGAAAAATAAACAAGTTTTAAAAAAAATTAGTAAATTTTAAACTTTTTTAATACTGATTAAATTTAAATCGTCTCCCTATTTTTTAAATGTTAGATATTTTTTATAAAACCATCCCCCACCGTTATAAACCCTATTAATTTGGATAAATATAGTCGCGGAATGGTAATGAGCATATCCCTCCTAACATTTGTAACTTGTTACGAATGTTGATTCGATTATTAACAAAAATTAATTTATTGTTTACAATAAAATTAATTGTTAATGATTGAATCCTATATGAATGAAAGTAGGCCAGTCGCTGCACTAAAGTACTTGAAGATTGGTAGGACATATTCACAAAATGGCGTACGTTCATTTGTAACAACCAAACGTAGCAGCTTCACACAGTTCACACGGAAAACACTCAAAACATACTTGGCGATTCTGACAATCTCAATGTCATCTGCAGGTGAGTTGTTGTTGTTCCATTTGTATGACCAAACAAAGCTGAGGAGACTAGGTAGTATTCGTGGTCGTCTATGGATGGCTGATATTGGACAACAGGCATTTGGATGGTGAATGGAAGTGAGCAACAAAATGAGTCGCTGTAGTAGCTACCAGAACAAGAGGGAGCGGAAGACAGATCCAAACAGTAGCCTCTCCAGAGAACTTGCTTGATCGAAAAAAGTGACTGGTGGCGTAGGCCTCGAAGGACACCTGGACTAATTTCGATTGGGCGAATGGCTTCGAATGCTTGGAACTGTAACCTTATGGTATCAGCATCAATATGGCGCTGTTGTTGTCGTGTTAAAGTGGATGCTATTCGTACAGAGCCTGTTGTTGGTTTACATATTCTCGCAAGTTAGCTGCTGTAAATTCTACTTTGACATCTAACGTGTATATAATCACTGATACAAAATTACCTTGGAAGACGGAGCCAGGGCCATACGTTGGTTCGCCACGTACACTCCAATCGAGCTCAGGCAGTAGGTCTATTGCCAAAAAACATGGAAAAGCTCTTGCTTTGTCTGGCATATTTCTTCTTGCTTGTTTGGTATTTTAACTTGCTTGGGCTAGCCGTACATTTCCAAGTAGTATATATATGAGTTTTAGGTGGCGCAGTAACCTGCAGGCGTTAAGATAACCTAAATTACAAACCGCAGCAGTTAACATGATCAGTGTACAGTTCTATTATATATGAAGTATATGCGAAAACAGACACGTACTGTATTTCTATCAATACTTTTCTGGGGCCTCACATGATCTTGTTTGACCGAACTTTTCGGGCGAGTCGACAATTAATGATTTGAGCCCTGCACCAATGGTTTTGTATGCTGTCTTAACAAGGCTACGTGCAATCTGTGTTGACACTTTTGATTTTTCAGGCCCATAACAATTTATCTTGCCAACTCTCACAGAATACTAGTCTTTTTTCTGTATACAACAATTTTAAAACGTTCCTTTACAAAGCCAACGTAATACATGTGGTGGTACTCAAACGTCAGAAAACTGGTCAGTGCTCCTGTGCGGCTTCCGCTGTTACTCAAACCCCTTTTCTCCACGGTGATGTGGTGTGCTACAAGTGCCACCCAGCGGATCCCTCATAGATTTCTTTGCCCTAGCGGATCCCCCAAATTATGCGGAATTTGTAAATCACACTTTGCTAAACTTGCTCACGCATTAACTTGACAAATATGCAACAACAACACCAATTAAACCGAAAGCATGGAAAACAACGATTCACCATCTCCATCAGAAACACCCCAATCTCTCGCTGCTTCTAATACTACTTCTAAGGTCAAAAACTTCGAAGAAGTCAGGAGGACGTGAAGGAAACCTCAACTACTCGGCAGCTGAAGATATTCAACTAAGTAAATCTTGGTTGAAGATTTCTCAGAATCCGATTGTTGGCCCTGATCAAGAATCAGAAACGTCCTGGGAAGCTATTCGGGCACATTTTGCAGCTAACCTTGAAGCCCGTTGTTAACGTTCTGCTAAAGGTCTATCGACTCGCTGGAGTCGAAATCTACAAAAGAAGTAGCAAAGTTTACTGGATACCATAGTCAGGTCCTAAACCTTAGACAAAGCAAAGTGGACAGAATGAACTAGGCCAGGCAAATACATACATTATATAAAGTGTAAATAGAAGCTTATTATACAGGACCTGATATGTAAAGGTAATTTCCAGCTTATCAAAGCGAAAGACATGTACCTGAGTTCGAGAAAAAAACCTTTCGGTTTCGAACATTGCTGGGAAGTTCTGCACAAGCATGACAAGTTGGGCACTAAGGCAAAGGAGATCAGTGATAAGCAAGACGCCGCGAAGAAGGATAAGAAAGGGAAGAAAAATGAAGAATCCGCTGCCGTTCCTAATGTTGTTTATAAAGATGTAGATGGTGGATCTTCGTCAAGACGAAAACCAAGACCCACCGGAGACAATAAAGCAAAGGAGCAGGAGGCGCTCAAATGCAGTTACGAGAAGCGATGAAGAATGAGCTCGAGTTTCTTGCAGACACGAAAACAAGAGCAAGTATTTGAAGCAGCTCTTGTATTTGTGGAGAAAGAAAAAGAGAAAGGAGGAGAGAAGAAGGAACGAGCACAACATCATGTCGATTAATAAGATCTCTCTCTCTCTCTTTACCAATTTGATATACAGTGTAATAACGCGATACTTCTAATGGCGTCCATTCATGTCAAGAAATACCAAAAAGACTATGTCTTTCACCCGCCCATGCTGAGTCCTTCAATATCAAATGACTAGCTAACATTCGACAATCTGGATGCAACACTCTTAAAGCAGCACTATTATGTGAAGTTAACCGACACGCGGACTACATGGCTGCATTGGAAGTGACTTGGCATATGAAAAAAAATATGGATGATCAATGTGCGAATCGGTCGCTCAGCAGTGTCAAGATTGCCAAGGCGTTTTTGGAAAATGCCCTGGATCAGTCGCTTCCCAGTCTCCTCGGCTTTATTTGGTCACACAAATGGAACAACAACACACCTGCGGATGACATTGAGGTTGTCAAAATGGCCAAGTATGTTTTGAGTGTTTTCCGTGCGAACTGTGTGAAGCCGCTACCTTTGGTCGTTACAAACGAGCGTACGCCATTTTGTGAATATGTCCTACCAATCTTCAAGTACTTTAGTGCAGCGACTGGCCTACTTTCGTTCATAAGGTGAGTTTGTGTCTGTCCCCGTCACTAGCCTTCAATGAACTCATATTTGACTGGCGTAGGTGTGAAAAAGGATCTCAATCATGCAAGCGAGCAAGCAATACAGTAATCACAAAAGGTTTACAAAATCAGCATGTTGGTCTCGTCTCAGTCAGCAAAAACGATCAAGTCAGGCAATTGTCCTCTCCCTAACTTCACCCACACTGATCCACTTTTGTGTATATATCCCTTGTATCGCTCTATTCATAGCCCTGTTTTGTTTCTGTTTCATTCAGATATTCCAGTTGTCATTAATTCTGGGTGTGAAGCAATCTTCATTTGCCACATGTGGTCGACTGGAAAATCCGTGATCTGGGTCTGTTGGTTTATTTAACGTTTGTTGTTTCATCCTTTTTGTTTTGACTTGCTGTTTGTCATTATACAGTCAACATGAGCATTTAGGACAGTGATTGAGAGCTTTTTTGTTGGTCTCTACAAAGTGGTAAGCCGCTATGATAATAACCCCTTCTGCCATGTTGGAAAACAAGCCGCCATCTTATAATTCATCATGATGCCGAATTGAATAAAATCAGCGCCATTATGAAAAGATCACCCGCTATTTCTAAGGAACAAAACCTGTATTACCTGTTAGCATATGTCAGCGCGTAACTCCTGTGCGATAAGAGCCCTTGTTTTCTTACTATGTCGTCATCATATGCTATACTCCTTCTTGCATTAGTACAAAGTTTAACTGACAGAAGAGCAAAGTATTCTACCATTTCGTTATTCATATTTATAAGGCAGAGTGTGTTTTTCCATATTTTAGTTCTTTTATTCACAGAGGTATGAGATAATAAAGATGACAAAAAATGACTAATGAATGTATTTAGTAAGGAAACGACGGTGGAAATCGGATCGTAACATATCGTTGACAAAGCGCTTCTTGTTCTTTTCATCTGCGCCGCGTGCTTGGTTTTTGAAAATGACATCGTCATCCCAACTAGCATCATTAAAAGAAAGTAGTTTCCATATCAGTTTTAATCCTGCACAGGCTTGACAAAGTGGTTCATCTCTTACCGTCTCTTGACACTGAAATCACGTTTTTGATCACCGAGTTGCAGGAGTGGGTTTCCTGTCATAGCTTCTTCTTCACGCTGCGCTTCTTCCTCGTCTAATTTTTCACGTTCTTGACGCTCTTTTTCTTCGGCCCGTTCCTTTCGAATCTTTTGTAATGTCGCAAGTAGCTCGGCTGTGTTATCCTCGTCGTCATCGTCGTCCGAATCTTCGTCACTGAATAGGAGCAATATATTAGTTTCTGATACAGACACCAAATAAAAAAGTGCTTATACATCTATGTGTGCGCTTAACACTTTACCTACTACTACTGCTCCCTCCACTATCACTTTCACTATCGCTTTGATCTTTATCTAACGCAGCCATTTTCTCTGCTTCTTCTAAAAGCTTTTGTCGTCGAGCTTCTGCGTCTTCATCGGAGCCACCAATCAAATTTTGGCCACCACTACCGCTGCCACCTTCAGTGTCTTTTGATTCATAGTATTCTTGTTCGGCTTTTCGTAATTCTTCCTTCAATAATTCGCGATCACCAATTTCGTCAGTTGTGCCTTGACCAGGTTGTCTATTTTTCGGATTTGAAGAATTAATATACAAAGCTGAGAACTTTCAATGTTTTTAATATGCACCGGATTCATAGATTCAAAACATGCCTGAATTTGAGTTTGGTGTGGGATGCAAGATCGCGAGAACTGTATTGAAAGCTGGGAGCTTTGCTGTCGTTACCGCGAGCTGGATCGAATGTGGGACGTGCTGCTGTAGTCTATGAAGACGGTGATGGGTTACCGGTTAAATTAACAAGTCAAAGATATTGAACAAATTCTAGAAGCCAAAATTTACCATTGACGAATATACAAAAGTTGAAAGAGAACAAGTTGTTCACTCTCAGCTGTAGCATTCGATCAGAACCGCTTTTATCAAGGAGCCCATATTGACCAATGAAATTAGTTTATTTAAGAGTTCAAGCTAGGCTCGCCCGCCGCTCAGCAATCCAGTTGCCTAACGACAGCAGAGCACGAGGTGCATGCATTCTAATGGCTACAATTGCTCCCACCAGTACAGCAGGAGGACCGGCATATTCTAGAAACCAAGTGAGAGTTGATGGTTTGATTCGAGTAATCATGTTTTTAACTTGGGTTTCCAGTTGAGCGATATTGGTGGAGTTGTCCAACACAATATCAGCGCGTGAGACTTTTTCGCTCAATGGCATTTGTGCGCGGATTCTCTGTGAAGCAGCGTCTTCAGATAACCCATCTCGACCCATGAGTCGTTGCAGCTGTAGCACTTCTGAGCTAGATTATGAATTATAAAAGAAAAATGACCCGTCAAATTTCTTCTCTTTCACGCCCAAACAATAAGCAAGACAAAAGTAGTACGCTACCAGAATACAACGACCGTAGCACCCACCAGTTTATCCATGCCGCTTTCCAACAAGAGAGGCACGTCCAATACTACCACACTAGCGCCTTTGAGCCAGTGAAAGAAGGCCTGCTTTAGCATTTCCGTGCGTACAGCCGGGTGCGTGCACTGATTCAAAATTTTGCGTTTGGCTGGATCAGCAAAGATGACTTGACCGAGTTTCGGCCGATCGATCTCGCCGTTGGGTAAAAAGACGTCGGGTCCAAAGTGTTTTCGGATAAGACGATTGGCAGGTCGGCCAGGTTCGACAACTTGGCGTGCAATTTTGTCGGCATCAATGATTGGAATGTTTTGTTCCTGAAGCATCCGTGAAACGGTTGATTTGCCTATCAACGCATGGACCAATGTGCTTGTTATTGAATTATATTACTCTTTCGTCCTACTAATGTTCTTCATAAAATGAGTTTCAGCGTTTTTCTTCTACCTGAAGCAATACCACCGGTTAAGCCTACGAGTTTCATTGCACGTTGGAAATATATGCGATTAGGTAAACGCGGGAAAAGAGAGTTCCAAACACATTACTGGCTGAGAATAATGCACCATGGATTATATTTTATCCCGCAGCAACAACTCGCATGAACGATCGAAAGCATTAAACGTACTCAACTTTGTAGTAAACCATCGTACTATATATACAATAAGCTTCTGCGTGCAAATAACTCAACTATTGGCTGGTATATACCATCGTTTCCTCGTTGAAATTAAAACGCTGTCAAAAGCAAAAAGAAGAGCGAGCCCCCACATCGGTTCTTGGGTACACAATAAAATCATCAGAATAAGTCGTTAGGACATCACGATAGCCAACAAGCCATTGTGTATGTGTACTCAAATTTGACGCGGTATATTAAATTCGTAAGTAGTGTTTGTTTCTGCAGGAAGGGGATGATAGAGCTCTGTATGAAGAATGTCTCTGTGTTTATGGCAGCGACGCAAGAAGAAAGCCAATGTGAAGGTGGTGATGGTGGTAGGAAAGAGTATTACAACCTCGCGGAGATAGCGATGTGCTCCGTATTTCTCACGGATCATGAAAGGGCTTTGAGTGTGTACAACTTATCACTATTACCTTGCTGCCGCAGTGCTACTAGCAAGTCGTTCAGACAATGATAACGGCGAAAGACGGTTAATCTACCTAAGCCAGTGTGCATGTAGCTTTCGATGAAAGGAGTAATTTTAACTAATGGAGAATTTCTATGAGCGAAAGCAGAGTGATAGATGGTTAGTCTCTCACGCTTTATATATAAGGCTACAAAGGAGCACCCTTGATCTGGGAACCGGCGGTATGTCTAAAGTATAGATATTAAAAAGGATGAGGTCCGGTAATAGGGTAAGAATCTGCTGCTTCTTGAGATGATAGTATGTATTATTCCAGTGGTTAAAACAACAGGAGTAAGGCATGGCAGTCAAAGACTTTGCAAGCATGTACATAATGATCTCTAGCCTTATATCAATTTGATCCATGCTGAAAGACGTAAAGAGTTTTTGGCACATGATATTACGTAAGCAACTTACCTTCTTCATCGATAAAAGACGCTGTTGAAATACTCGGTATAGACATTTATAAGGTGTTATATAGTAGTGTAGCACGAAATAAGTCCTTTCGAGTATTGTCACTCGCTAACTTGGTTTGCTACAAAAGAAAAAAAGGTTACAGAACTATGCAGTGCCACCACTCTTCTTCCCATCCATCGCCATTCGTGGAATTTAATCCTTTTGATAGTAAAATAACATACAATGGTACAAAGCAAGAATAGCAGTACGTTCAAAAGGAGAAAAAACAGGCTCTCTTATGTAGTTTCTATTCTCACAGATTTTTTCCCGGAAAAAAGATATGGCAGACGTCATTTTTCTTGGGCGTACCCAGTTGTTTAAGGACATATACAGTTACAGTACCTAGCAGCAACAGAGTGGAAACCAACATTATGCAAGGTTACGACGCTAGTGCACCTATTGCCACTTACTAGTATCAGTGATAAAAGTGGTTCTTCTCAGGAAGAGCACAGTTTACCAGGAATTGTGATCTGAGATGAACTATATGCTGCGTTCATTGATAAATTGCGCTTACCAAGAAGTGGATTACACTGTTTATGGAATATACGTACAAATGCCCATTTCGAGATGCTTTTGTCACCTGTTCAACAAAGTATTACACCTCATTCTCTTCTTCTGCTTCTGGCTAAAGCAGTGGAATAATCCAGCAAATCGGAGAAAAAGAGTAAAAACGCAATAGATTGGATCAGGCGGCTTTCTCTGTTTTGTGTGGGGAAAGAAGTGGGAACAGAATGCACAAAAAGTATTTAAAAGATGTTTACCTGCTTTTCCTTGAGGAAAGCTTCGCTCTTTATCTGACTCTCTTTTAGCATAATAAAGTTTTTCATCTTTTTACAATGAGCAAAGAGTTGGAAGCAGGCCGTCCCAGTCATCCGAAAACAAGTTGGCGAGTGTACTTCGCTGTCATCTTTTCATGTAAGTTCTAGGGCTGTAAGACAGTGTTTTGGACGGATGAGCGCCATATTAAGGGAAGAACATCACTCCTATTGTGGCTCTCTATCAAGCTCAACGTTCACCCTCACACACTATGCCTCTTGTGTCATATTAGCTATTGGTGGATTGCTCTTTGGCTACGACCAGGGTGTTATGTCTGGTATTCTTGTCATGGTAAGTTTTGGTTAAAGAGAGCTGATATGTCTCGGGGTAACTGTATGTTTTAGGGTAGTGGGAGATGCGAGTGACTCTTGATCTAACATCCTTGGTATACTATATGCATGAAAGGAACATTGGATTGAATATTTCAATAATCCCAACGCAGTTTGGCGTGGATTTATTACGAGTATTTATCTTTTGGGTGCATTTGTCGGTGGTCTTGCTGCAGGCCCGATCAGTGAACGGATCGGTCGTAAACGGAGTATCATGGCTGGAACATTTATGTTTTGGTTTGGTACTAGCATGCAGACAGGAGCGACAAACGTCGAGGTAAGATTGTTCTATCCTTACTTTACCCCTGCTTACCGGTATTTCCTTATACACTTTGTCTTTAAAGCTATATATAACCTTTGAGCGTATATAGCTTTTAATGGCTGGCCGATTCTTCCAAGGTATTTCCATCGGTATGTACAGTATGAATATTACTGTGTACCAGAGCGAGTTGAGTCCTGCGCATCTCCGTGGTCGTGCAATCACTTTCCAGCAATTCAGTATTGTGACGGGGTATGAGATTATCTACTGTATGGAAAGGATACCTATAAAATGAGATAATTAATTGTCTTTTGCTTAACTCTACATGTAGTATTATGGTTGCTTTCTGGATCGGTTATGGTTGTGCTTAGTGAGTTCTTGCGATAATTTCTAGCGTCTTACCTTTTTTAAAAAAAGTGCCTTGACTATTACTGACTCTACTGTACAAATAGTATTCCAAGCGATGCATCATGGCGTGTTCCCTTGGGTATCCAATTGGCTCCAAGTGTCGTTCTGTAAGCAAGATCATTGATATTTTTTGAGACTTCGATGATGCAAAGAAACGCTGTGATGGTGTATTCAATTAGCGCTAATAATGTGCGTCATTAGCTTCTTCGGCTGCTTCATCCTGCCTTATTCTCCACGTTGGCTTGCCAGTAAAGGTCGGTACGATGAGGCTCTCGAAACGCTCGCAAAGCTTCATGCCGATGGCGATGCCAATAATCCATACGTGCGCCAGGAATTCGACGAAATCATGGAACAAGTTCGCTTTGAAGAAAAACATGCGATGAGATCGTATCGAGAAGTGTTCCGCTCAAAGTCCACGCGTAAGCGTGTCTTTTTGGCTATGGGCATCCAGGGTATGCAGCAGGTATGTAGGACATACTCGTACACTGAAGACCATTCATATTTGCTCTTTGTTTTGACAAAATTCTGGTATTTGTGGTTTTTGTTATTAGTGGATCGGCATCAATGCAGTGTTGTACTACGCGCCTTTCATTTTCCAGTCAGCTGGTATGACCGGTACATTGCCTTCCCTGCTCGCAACTGGCGTCAACGGCATTGTATGTGTAATCTTTACAGTTCCTGCTCTGCTTTATATCGATAAGTTGGGCCGTCGCAAGACCATCTTGGGTGGCAGTATTGGCATGGGAACGTCGATGCTTATTGCTGGTTCTCTCCTTAGAGGTATGAACAAGAGATAAGATAAAAAGTAATAATAAGTTTTAAAGGTGGGCTATGCTAAATCATTTGATTCGTTTTGTTCTTCTGTATAGCTCATCCATACGTGGAAGGCGGCGACAACAATACCCAAGCACAATATGGTGCTGTAGCCATGATGTTTATCTTTAGTGCATCCTTCTCGACGTCTTGGGGGTAGGTTATCATCATCTATTTTTCTCTAGCACCTGATACTGTGGACATAGTGAAGCTCATTGACTCATTTACTTGACAATTTAGTCCCTGTGGATGGATTTATCCAGCAGAAATTTTCCCTAATCGCGCTCGTGCAAAGGGTACTTCACGTACGTATTGAGGCACTTCATTCTCTTTTGAATGACACATACTGTATGCTGAGTAGCAAGACTAAAAAAAGCTGACCTTGAAACCATTAGTTGCCACTGCTACCAACTATCTTATGAACTTTGTTATTGGCGAGATTACCCCTATCATGTTGGATCGTATTTCGTATGGCACCTACTTTTTCTTCTTTGCAACCAACGTTATCTGTGCTTTCATCATTTGGAAATTCTATCCCGGTAAGGAATAACCCAATTTCTCTCTAATGGCCTTGTGTTAAAACATGCAGGATTTTCTAATGATAACGTTCTGTGGTGCTTAGAAACCAAGGGCCGTTCGCTCGAAGAGATGGAAATTTTATTCGGAGGTGAAGAAGCTGAAGTCATCAAGGCCGTTGCTGAACGTAGATACGACGCTAGTGGTGCGATTGTGGCAGAACCAGCCCAAGCAGCCGAGAGCTCTTCATCGCCCGATGAGCAGAAGGAAAAGACACAAGTTTAACCTTCCATATGCAGAGATCGATGCAATATTCTCAACTCTTATAATGTAATCTCTTAACTAACACATCCCTTCCCTCCTATAAGTAGCTTAAAGCTCTCTAATAGTCTCAGAAAAAACAGTTGCGAGGTCTTACAATTGCATGGTTTTTTGTTATTTCGTGAGGTTATTGGTGAGATGGAATGGAGAAATAAGTACAGGTGGGATATTTCAAGAATGGGAGGAGATGATGTGAGAATTGAAGTAGGGAAAACGTGTAAGTGAGAAGAGGAGGAGGTCAATAAGAAGGTTGGGGTATTTTTGTGCTTTTCTTTTCTTCCCAGAATGAATTTTTTTTTTCCTAATTACATGACAACGCACTTATCCTGCTTTTTCTTATGCTTTTGATTTGTGGCACGGACTGCTGCAGCAAAGACATCCTCGACCGCATCACCCGATTTGGCAGAGCATTCAATATAGTCGGCTGCACCAATCTTCTGGCTCATGTTCAGTCCTTGTTCATAGCTGATCGGTGCCAAGGATGACCTAGCAAGTTGTTGGACCGTACGACTGTCTTCGCGCAAATCCTTTTTGCACGCAACCAATAAGTAAGGCACCCCAGGACAGTGTTGCAATACTTCTGGCAGCCACTATAACCACGGTTGGGATATTAGTAATTAAAAGCAAAGGAGTAATACTCAAAGAGCACCAACCTTTTCTGTGATATTTTCCAAAGAGTCAGGCAAATCAATAGCAAAGGTAATCAACAAAACATGTGTGTCTGGGTATGATAGTGGGCGAAGTCGATCATAGTCCTCCTGACCTACATGTTACATGATCCTATTACGTTAGAAACAAAGACAGCAAGAGAAACCAACTAGCCAATAATCAATCTTTCTTTTCCTCAAAAGTATTACCTGCAGTATCATACAAAGCTAGTTCGACATGCTGTCCGTCGACATCAAAATCTTTTACCATGTTATCAAAAACTGTTGGCACATGGCCCTATAAATATAACAAGAGAAGCACAATGATCAGTTCCTTTGTTTCTCTTTCCCATTTAATTCGACTCATCTTGCCAATAACTCACCTGTGGAAAGTCGCCTTGGGCAAAAACTGTTAGCAAAGACGTTTTGCCTAATCTGACCTAGTTAGTTTAATGCCTTGCACTAATTTACATTGAGTTTGTATATATTACCGCAAGCGCCATCGCCAACAATGACGAGTTTACGTTGTATAACTTTGGACATTGACCAACGTCCTCAGGGAAAGGGGAACGACTAGCATGGAAAAACTGCGCTTTGGTATGCGCTCCATTGTGGCTGGGTGACACAAGGACAATTGCACTATCTTTAGCTTCACTCTCATCCATTTCCTTTAATGAGCAGTTTCCGGTGGTATCTTTTCTTTCAAAATGGTATTTTTTTATTTGTTAATTTCATATGTGGTAAGAACACCAGGTATTATGTACATAAGATAGAGATGAGCAATATTTTTTTACAAGTTTTGGAACAGAGCATGCAGTAATAAACCATCGGACAAAAGTGCGAAGTATGAGAAGAGGAATGAGATCAAGACGATACACTGCTGTAAGCAGGAGGATGTTCATACACAGGCGGCGGTGTGCATGGAGGAGTTATCGAGGTGTGCTCATACTCGGGCAAGTTGAACGCGCCTAGCTTCTCCAGCATGCCCACCCGTCTATCACGGATTTCCACGTCCGTTTCAAAGGAGATGCTTCTCTGAACTCGACCGGAAGTTATTTCTGGGAAGACTATTGCCATGGAAACCTTGAGCGTGTGCCTGACCACAAACAGCCCGGGCACATCCATCGAGGGCACCAGCTCGTCTGGCAAACGAAACTCGATCGTATCTCGCCACGGCTCTTTGAGTACGTGGCCAGGCACAGATTGCCGCATTGGATCAGCCCGAGAAAGTAAATGCGCGGAGCATTTTTCGCCTCGGCCTTGTTGCCCGTACACACTGCGTCGCTCAACCAAAAACACACACAGTGACAATAGCCGCACACCAGACATTCTTGGTGCCACCCACATGGTCAGAGGCAGTGATGCTCCCACAGAAAGTGTACTCTTCTCAATCGTTAGGTGGTAATCGAAGAATTGTGCGTGGTGTCGCCTTGAGTCGATGGATCGGGCCACGTTATCGCCTGTGAGCATGCTGTTCTTGAATGGGAAGCGTGTGAGCCTAATAGGACAATTTCGACTGCTCCGGGTAGAGTAGGCGTAGGCAGCTTTGGCTGTAACGTGATAGACGACCTCGATGTTCTTGCTTTCAATCGTATCTGGCAGCCCGCCGAGCAACAGGCTCATCTCAAAGGGGCACCTTCGGGACATACCGCCGTTGACAGTCGAAGCGGAGCTGGGGTTCAGTACCAAGTGCCGTTGAATCAGTTGCTTTCGCACTATTTGTTATTATAAATAAGTTGCCGTTAAAACTGGGGCGGTTTTCAATATTCTACGCATAGGGTCGGGTATTCGGTTTCTTACCTGAAGGTCGTTTGGTTGTAAGGTAGCCTTCAAAGCAAACGTGAAGGCTGTGGACACGCTTTTTTGGACTCATGACATCCACGAAGCCTCGAAGCACGGTGGTCGCGTGATTGTTGTCAGCATCGAGGTCAAGATACAGCGTGTCTTCGAGTAAATGAAGCGACAAAGCAGAGCTATCGGTAAGAAGCATTGGTGCGTGACGTGAAGATATGAAGGAGAGTACAAGATAGGTACACACTCGAGTTAAAGTAGAGTAGATAAAGTAGAGTAGAGAAGAGAAGAGAGGAAAGGTACGTGGGAGTATTCCCCTTTATGAATTATTTCGCTGCAGTAAGAATGTGTAACAGTTTACCGGTCCCTGGAGTTGTCCTGGTGTGGGGGTAGGGTTCCCCTTGTTAGAAAACAATTGATGAATATGCCTTCACAGGCAAATTAGCCTGTCAGCAAATATTCTGGTTGGCTGTGTTTAGGTGAATAGTGCCTGTTCGTTCGGAAGTGAACTTGCTGGCTTCCGCACATGAGTTTGCATCGGCACGGTTCAGCACAGCATGGCAGATATTCTGGGGTCAAATTAGTATTTGGTTAGCGCGGATCTATATGGATCATCTACTCTCCGCCGAACTCACCTCGCGCAATGTGTATAATGTCGATATGAAGCGTCAATTGTAAGTCATTGTGGAAGGCACTGCAACAATGGCTTCAAATTAACTGATTACGTTATCGTGGTATTAATAGTAAAGATTGTTTTGGACTCATCTATCTCAAAATTATTAAGAAGCCGCTGCTGTCATCTCGTTATTGTAAGCAGTATAGAGCTAGTTCGGAATTTTACCCGTGGAGATGAGTTTCTCCTTGCTGCGGATCGCTCATCGTTTTGCAGATCCTCGGAAACGTCAGCACCATGAATTTCTACGCTTCTTCCGTGGAGTTTGGTTTTTCCCTTCTGCTGCAGCGGCTCACTAGTTTAATGACAACTGTCTGTGGCACCATGCAATATCTAGGAACATCATCTTCCGTGGATCGTGTTCTGCCTAGGCGGCAAGAGAAAGAAAGATCAAAACTTGATGTGGTGATGACGATAGATGTACAGTATATACATAGCTGAATTTGGTGAGCTGACCTTACGTATCGTTTTAACTTATTGTACATATTTAGTGGGCGTGATCTCTAAATCAGTAGCAAATAGTAGTGCCGCATTTCCTTCCAATAAGTCCTTACTTTCGTCAAATTCTACAGCTAAAACCGATTATATGCCAGCAGTTAATTAAGCTCGAGCTCAAAGCTGACATATGCTGGCTCAAAGTACAGAGGCTATTTGGCGCTATATTCTCAAGGCGAAAGACAATTGAAAGCCAGCATCATTGTGTTAAAAATTCAGGATACGTAGAATCCAGTGGGTAGCATCTTCTTTCAGTTCACCATGGCCAGTAAAACCATTCAAAGCAACGTTAATGGTAAGTGTCCTTTTTTTGTCACTATGATTAAGCAACATTGATTGGCAATCTGTAATGTCTAGCCTCTTTCCTCGATCAGCAAACGGACTTTCGTTTTCTTATAAAACATGAACACCGACTTGCGACAGACACGTTACTTCTGCAAGATTTAGATGGCCAGCTTGCAAGGGTCGAGCGTGAACGCGCCAATTTACAGCAACTTTTATCTGAGCCACCTACAACCAACCCAATATTGATGGTATGGAAAAACCTCAACACAAATCAGAAAGCAAAGTGGATAAATTCGCAATGAACTAATGCAGGAAAGCCGAAGAATGCCAGGAAAATTCTTGTATATATCGATATTCAAACAAGCCGTGTAATTGAGGGCAAAGGTTTGATAAGCGGATATGGCATTTACTTTGCCGATGATAGATATCCACCACAGTTTGGCAACTTTGTTAATCCTGTGCGAACGTCCCGATACGGTACTTTGATGGTAATTATACTTTCCTTTGCTAAAGAAACAGTGATTTTTTCCGTGAACTAATTTGCGCATGTCGTGCAGGCGATGGAGGTTGTGTTGAGAATGTGCCCTTCAGATCGAGAAATTACCTTTGTCATGGCAGGCAAGAACCTGGTGACGAGTTAAGTACTTCTATTCTTTTTCTGATGGGAAAGTACGAGGATGGGACTTGGGTGTCTGTTTATTACAAACATGCTTAAATATAACTCACACGAACTCATCATTCTTTCCGTCCGCATAGTGCTCACGGGCCCATCACAGTCCTGGAAAAAACGACCAGATCTAGAACCTTTATTTTCAAAAATTAAGGACGTGCTGCGATCAAGATCCAAGGATGTACAAGTGGTAGGATACAATCGGCTCACTCAACTTAAGAAGAAGAACAAATAGAACATTCAAAGAAGCAGAGATGACTAATTTATACTATAACTGATCAGATCAGCGCTAAACCTGACCAAACCTCTAGATTTGCAAAGTACGCGGCTGAGCTTGCCAAATCTGCTCGAACGATTGGGTAAAATGAAGCCGTTTAAAAATTTGCCGCGATTATTCAATAACTAAACTCTTTTAAAATACAGAGAACTGGAGCATGGGATCCGATCTCGAGTGCCTGATATGCCTAAACTAGCAACCAGTGTCCAAAGAGAATCGGAAGTACTTATGCCTATTCGAAATTCACTGCCACTGCAACAACAGCAGCAACAACAACAACAACAGGCACCGCCACCACCACCACCACGACCCGCAATGCCGATACCACGGGCACGTGCCAGCAATACAGATTCTTGCCAACCATGTGCATCGCATGCAGGTAGCAGTAGTGGAACAAATTCTCTGAATTGCGCCCACTCTGCTCGGCCGGCTCATGCGTTTCACAGTATGGTTGAATCCTATGCATCATCAAAGGCAGTGCTAAGCGAAGCAAGTGCTAATAGCAGACCTTTGGGTTTGACGCATTTGTCAGCTACATCGTTGTCGGCATTGCCGTCCACCAACAACAAAAAGCACCGGACTACTACTCTTGCTACTATGGCTGAAGTAAACTTTATCGAAAGTCGCTTTCAAGCTACTCGGGGACAGCAACGGCAGAAGCGCAAATTGGATGTGGTTGATCGGTATGAAAATGGCATGGCTGATGGTGGTAGGTCCAGCAAGGCTAGAAAGGTGAAAAAAGTACGGTTTCTACTGGATGACCACAGCAACGTGGATGGTGATGATGATAGTGGTGATGAAGCGTTTGAGGATGCTCAGGAAACAGTTTCTTCGAGTACCGACAGCATCCCAAACCGTACAAGTGTGTCAAGTCGAATCATTAGCTCTGTCACAAAATTTTTCCAAAAGCTGTCAACCTAAAGGAAAACAACTTTATGCACTTGTCTAATCCATCGATTCCTCTATTCTATATTCTCCTAGTATAGTGTACTTCTGTCTATTTGTAACTAGTATTGTAAAATTCATTAAAAAAACAAAAATTCGTCAGTGGCCAAGTTTCAAAATGCTAGGGTATAGGATTAGCCTGCGTCCCTTGTAAAAATGTTCGAACTTTCTACGTTCCACTAAATTGAATTTCTTTCGCCCTTACTCCACATCTTGCTGTTTCTTCTAGTAATAGGCATGCAATGTGCCCGCACGCTTCAAGAGCCAAACCACCGATCTTCGGCAATTGCTTTAGATCCTCTCGCTGAGTCTAATTCTGAGGCATCATCCTCTATACAACGACGTAGAAGATCGCTTGCTGCAGAGCACAACGGTTGCAAAAATGCAATACACGTTGACGTGCCAAAGCGTCATTCCATGGATACCGCACGACTATTGCATTTGCGAGCTCAACAATACCCTAATGTTGTTTATGACGATATTAATACAACGAACGACGCTATGTTCACCCATACTGCTGGAAACAATAATAGCCATCGACCGAGCTCCGTCGTACACAATATCGTTGATAGCATTACGGGACGTCGTCCGAGCAGTAGCCTTCAATTTGTACGGCTTGAGGAAGGCTCAGAGACGCAACAGGTAGAGCGTGATAATGTGTCTCGACGGAGTCTTCGAGATAGCCAATTGTTAAACGGGATTACAATGCCGTCCGTGCTCACGGCGGATGATGAAGACGAAGCCTACCGTGAACGATATTATCCGGCATGTGTACAACAAAGAAATTCTTGCCTGTCAGCCTTCTCATCCGTCCGTCCAGCCACTTTGGCCTCTCGCCCGCCGAGTTACAAAATAAACGACACTGCTGAACAGAACCAACAAAGACAACAAGAATGGGAAGCATTGG
Source organism: Zychaea mexicana (assembly GCF_025766255.1). NCBI lineage: Eukaryota > Fungi > Mucoromycota > Mucoromycetes > Mucorales > Lichtheimiaceae > Zychaea > Zychaea mexicana. Next base: position 228,958 of record NW_026516720.1, read on the forward strand.
TGCACCTGCAACAATTGTATCAACGCGAACGAAGGTTGCAAAGCGGTGGTGGATGGTTACAAGCGCTCGTATGGAACTCGGGAGAAGAAGAGCGAAACAACCGATTACGGTGGAAAGATGCATTTTCAGCCTGTTTAAATGAGCAGTTTCATGGCTTCCATATGGCATTTTGGATCGTACTTTTGGCGTTCGTCGGGGCCATCTCCGTATTTTTGCCCGGTATTTCCAGTGCTGCCTTTGCCCTATGGATCCCCCTTGTAGTATATGCAGCAATTGCCGTATTCATGGTCCATCATCGACGCCAACGAAGGCGAAAGATACAGCGTCTTGAGTACCAAGTGGCACAGGCTCGTGAACAAAGAATTCGAGAACTTATGGCGGCGGTGGAGCTACCTGAAAATCATTACTTTGTTACGGATTATGCAACGAGTAGTCGCCATACCCATCCAGTTACCACGCTGCTGCCGCCTCCTCCGTCGTATCACTAATGGCGACACAGAAATGCTTCCATCGAATATAGCTCCACAAGAGCGAGTTGAAGAATATGATTTCAGTGGCCAAGGAGACGAAGAATGGCAGAGAGAACATATGGAAGCGATTGCACACAGAAGAGCAACAACAAACGGTTCATGTTGAGCAGCAACAGCCACGCAGCAATAGCAATCAGCGTCTATAGACAAAAATTTGCCTGCAAAATTATGCATAAGTGTTTATGTTTATGTTGTAAAATACAAATTATTGTAAATATTATAAATGCTATTGTTTTTAACGACATTGCTTTGAATGCACACCTAAACATCGTGTACAGAATCCAGTCGTACTGCATTTTGCACACCCTTTTCGACAGTTCTTGCAAACATTCCGTTTACGCATTTTGCCACCAGTTTTCCGTTCCAACACAAAGCATTTGCAGTGGGCCAAGCCTGCGTCATTCACACAGTCTCGACACCATTGCCCAAGGCATCCTCCAGCACAGCCTGTCAAATCACACGTAGGGCATGCGACCTTGCCACACCTTGAGCACTGGTTGGATATGTATCCACCATCGTTTGCGCGGCATTGTACGTGATATACACCCTGGCACTTCTCACAAGGCTTCTTTGCATCAACGCACGCTTGACTATGTCGTTGGTTACAGATCGAAAGAGACTTTTCGCATTGCGAGCACTTTGTCGTTGTGATTTGAATCGATCTGGCACGACATTGAGGCATATTACACACACGTACAGCGCATCTAAGAGGCCATTGCGTACTGTTAAGATCTCTGCAAATCGAAAGAAACAGTCGAGCACAAAAAGATGATGACTTACCGATCGCATTTTGGGGCACAGTTCGTACATTTGTGGATCGGCATAGGACCACATGCGACACACATAAGCATAGGACCAGTTGCACCGCTATGGCAGAAATCGCACAAGTAACAATCGATCTGGATAGGCCTACTGGCCAATTGCTCTAACGCGGTCCGTATTACTGCCACATCTTGTCCAAATGATTGTGGTGCATTTGGTTTGTTTTCTAATTCCTTTCTATCTATTCCACGTCGCAGCGCCTTGCCCAGCTCGATTTGTTCCAATTGAATTGGTGCACGTAGTTGACCCGTCGCTGCAATTTGCATCAGTTTTCCACCCAGAGGAAAAGAGTGAACTTGCCAGCATCCTTTAACCGAGAGTGTTCGCAGACTCAAGAAATTGAGTAGTACATGAACAACAGCATCGGCAGTGACGGCGGATCCATCCAAGTTTATCGTATATACAGCGTGGTACAGCTGATACCCCATTAGCGTCTGTGTCATGGCGTAAATCATGCCGGTGTCCACTTTGTATAGATCGTGGCGCGAAAACCAGATATGTCGCCAAGTGGGAGGACGGAACATGGCCTGACGAAATGAGCGACAAACACTTCCGAGTCGAACGCGCGTCCGTGCATCGAGAAAGCGGCCAATGTTTGTCAAGACAGCGGGTGGAAAAGCAGCCAGTGTTTGTGGTCGTGGCTGCCATTGGCCTTGTGGTGAATGCACGAGCTTCTCGGTAATCGATGAAAGCGAACGTTGGGAGAGGAGTTGGATCGATTCTGGGCGCATTGCACGTACGCGCTGTGGCCCGCCGTGTTCAATTTCAGTCAATATTAGAGTCTCAATGGTTCCGTTCGATTCGACTGGTACTGAGTATTGTTGTTGAGAATAGCTTGAGTAACTTGTCATTGGTGGAGGAGACATGACATAATTCTGTTGTTGTTGCTGTTGCTGTGGATAGTCGACAGGGATGTTTGCCATATTTAAGCTCGGAGGAGGGGGTGTGGACATGGAACGTTGTTCTTGTGAATAACCGGGACATCCGATCATTGGTGCTGTGTGTGATGATATTATTTGCTGCTGTTGAGGTTGTGCATAATGATAGGAAACTTGCGCCATACTTGGCGCAGGGGGCGTGGATACAGGTTGTTCATGAGGTCTAGTAGAGAAATAGCCATCTGGAGGAAGGCTAGTTGAAACTGATAGTGCTTGTATTGCTTTTATTGGTACAGTAGCAGTTGTCTCTGGTTGTGGCGGTGATGATTGCACGGGTAATGGAGGGATAGCTCCATTGGTATGAGGCTGCGAAGGTCTGCGTTTGGTCGATGACGATTGAAAAGCAGCAGCAGTAGTTGATGTTACTGTGTCGGCAAACGATATATTAAGTGTCGGCGACGGGATGGTAATATCCTTTGGATTGTCTGGCTTTTGCATAACGGTTGCTGTTCCCTTGTTGTCGCGATTGGGCGCGAGACTGGACAATCCTGAGCGTGCCGCAATGTAGGCCACATCAGCTTCACACAAACGATCGAGTGGTACGGCGATCATGCCGCCACCTTGTTTACGCAATTTTACTTTAGTGTTTTGAAACAAGCCTACATAAGCCGCCTCGACTTCAAATTTTCCGTCGTTGCCGGTCCATATTCTCACTGATTGTTGTGTGTCCGTCATCCGTGCATTAAGTAAAAGTGAAGAAGAGTAAAGAAAAGAGAGTAAAAAAGTGAAAAAGCCGGAAAAGAAATATGAGGAGGTGGGAGATGCTTATCTGTACTACCTTGGCAAATCCTTCACGACAGTCAGTCGATCCTACTTGCCTTCGTTATGCTCTTGGTTGCACAAAGAAGCGGAGGACTCTGACGCCCTTTCAATAGATATTGCGTGTCATTTACTGTATACCAGAGATTAGCTTCCTTTTTATGAGGAAGCATAACAAAACGAAGCAAACTCTGCTTGAATTTTTTTGGCTCCCTGACAGTTACGCCCATCTTTAATAATTATGATCCCAAAACTGCGAGCCGTATAACCCACACCAACAACAAAAACAGACTTACACAGTCATTATTCGCTTCCCGCTCATTCTTTTCTTTTTGTGTATTGCCATGGCACTGATCTTTACAATATGCTCAATCACCAAGATTGAAGACAGAGTACTGCAGCCCATAGTGATAGTATGTAAAGATTAATGGATACTGGAAACGCTTAGTACAAAGTGATGGTTGTGTACTAGTCGTAATAGCCATTGCTTTAAGCGTCTTTTTTAATCCACCTTGTTACTTGAAAGTATACCGCCTCTTAGTATGGTGGTAAGCTGGATTCTCTAAAAAAAAGTTAGCATATCGTGTATATTGTTATACTAGTGCAATGACACCCACTTACAAAGCCATCCACACCATCTCATTGGTCTTCCAGGAACGTAAACATCCCGGCAGCAAGTTGTAGAATGGGTTTGTCCAGATTCAGTCGCAGCGGTAAAGGTCAGTATCGAGACGAGAATGACAAACTTCACTGATTATGGCCGCACCTTGTTGTACGGATCGTTTATTCCTAATCAAGCTGATAACTGCTATAAGCCGCTACCTGTATCCTGGTGGAACCAGTAAGGCATATGGGCGTCACGGTGTACATTACGGTAAGGAGCGAAGTCCCTCTTCAATCATACTTTTGTTGATTCGAAAAGCCGTTCATTATTTGAGTAAATGCTACTTTAAACTACCCTATATTGTGGACAAATATATCCGAAACAACATAAAATGGGATAAAAGATGCGCAATCCATTATTTACATTAACGCGTTCCCCAATTTTATCCTTCTTCGACGTTTCCCTATCTTCTTCACATTGACCTAATATTTCCTACGTTTGAGGAAGGTAAGCGAGAAACATGAATTCATTTCATCATAGCACATTAACAATAGTAATATTTGGGAATTGTAAGCTACTTTCTCTCACTTGTTATGTACAGTTTTATCAAAGTAGAACCATAACAAGTAAATAGCTACCCTGAAACATTAGAACGCTTAACGTTTGATGTCGCGATGCCTCTTTTGACACATTAGGCTACGATGTACTTCTCATAATGCCAACATTGCAGACGATTAAAGCGATGCAAAAAAGATTCCACCATCAACAGAACCACTATCTGTATCACACCTTCACTTGCTGTAGCCAGCAACCCAATTACTCGCCGAACTAGCGTTCTTCATAGCTTCCGAATCATCGCCATCGACATAAATGCTACTGAGCTACTCCCAGGTTTGAAATCATTGACAATAATGAACCACAAAGAGGTTTGAATAATAACGGCTTTGCGTGAGATAGCCTTGAGCATGCTGTTTTGTCCCGCATGTATATTTGCGACGATACCAAAAAAAGCAGTTGACATATTGTTTGTAATTCTTTATGATGCTAGCACAGCACAAAAAGTCAGTGATGCCCTTCCTTTACTTTTCTAAGAAAAGTATGTCACTCTCTGTTCTACCGAATTTGACCCACTTGGCTTGGCTGAGACAAAGGTCGGCCCTCACCAGTGTATAAAGTTCGGTTGGGCAAGGCAGCACCATTTAGGTCGGAAAATTTTTATGTTCTCCTACAAAACAAATCTTCTACTATAGGGAACGTATTTCTTAGATGTATTTCCCCCCTTCGCTCCCCTCCGAGGCGAACAATTAATATGTATATTTACTTAAATTGAGCTAATAGTATTTGGAAGGTGCTGTTATGACGTTTTATTAGCATACTATTTTTGTATGCAGAAATGCAGCATATATCGTGGGTGAAACCGACCTTTTCTTTTTTGACATGCACTCTGCTATGCAAAACTACTTGCGTGCATAGAAAATCCCAGTACAAAACTTTAAATAAACATACCAACGAAAGACGGGTTGTTTGTGTTGTTGTGCAAATAAACGAAAAACTCTTAAAACAGATATAAAAGGATCCTAAATTTGCAAAGCTTATTGGATCACAAAAAGAACCATGGCACTTATAACTCGATATGCCCTACTATTACTGACTGCTGCATCATGCGCTCTCCACACGCTGGGACTGCCTACGACTGACGCTGCATCTGACAACACATTGACTTGGGACGACGCATACACTAAAGCCAGATCAATTGTGCACCGCATGTCGCTCGAGCAAAAAGTTGGTTTGGCCACTGGGATGGGCTGGGAAAAGACCTTGTGTGTTGGCAACACCTATGCATCCACCAATCCCAATTTTCCTTCGCTTTGTTTACAAGATAGCCCGCTTGGTATCCGTTTTGCTGATAATGTAACTGCTGGTGTCTCGGGGATCACGGCCGCTGCTTCGTTCGACAAGGTAGCAATTCGCCAACGAGGCGAATATATGGCCTCTGAATTTAAAGCAAAGGGTGTTCATTTTCAACTTGGTCCGAGCGTTGACATCATGCGTGCCCCTCAATCTGGCCGAGCGTGGGAAGGATTCGGCGAAGTATGCGTTGCAGTATATGTTCTTACCTGCTTTTACCGGAAATACTGACGTTTATACCATTTTATCCTAAAATGAATAGGATCCATGGTTATCCGGCGTTGCGGGCAGAGAAACAATTACGGGAATACAAAGCCAGGGCGTCGTAAGTTATCGTCATCTCCAATACGGTGCTCCTTAAAACTAATTTATACTATGTTGCTTATCTTGTTTGCTTGTCACTTTTTGCACAGATTGCTACTGTAAAACATTATATAGGAAACAGCCAAGAAACACACCGCACAACGGTATGTTACTTTCACTTCTTGCTAGACGATGTGTGACTATAATTGTATTATCTAATGCATGTATGACGCAAAAATATCATCTAGTCTTCATCTAATATTGACAAACGGACCCTGCACGAAGTCTGGACATGGCCATATGCGCGCGCGGTTGAAGCAGGTGTAGGTGCCATCATGTGTAGCTACAATCTGGTGGACGACACTTACGCCTGTGAGAATGACTATATACTGAACACAGTTTTGAAAAATGAGATGGGCTTCCGCGGACTTGTGATGAGCGACTGGTAATATCATAGAATTTGAACAATTTCAGATCCAAAGTTGCTAACAGGTTGTATTATCATCAGGGGAGCCACCCACTCTACCGTGGAATCTGCAAATGCTGGACTTGATATGACCATGCCGGTATGCTGTTAATTACTGGTATAAACTAAGGATCGGTTTAATTAAATACAAGGATAGCTTGTAATAATGTCTTTTACTGCTCCATAAATTTTCAATCCAGGGCGATATTCTAATGGGAGATGGTTTTACGTACTTTGGTGCAAATCTTACAAAGGCAGTTCAAGACGGTCAAGTATCCGATGATCGAGTAAGCTAATATGTTTTGCTTTCTCCTTACCGCAGTTAATTGAATCTAATTTTGATTTTCTAAATAGGTAACTGACATGGCATTGCGCATTACAGCGGCATATTACAAAGTAAGCTCTAACATCAGAGAAAAATAGGATAAAAAATACTGATATATAATGACGAATGTCTAGATGCGTCAAGACGAAGGTTATCCAGATACAACGTTAAACACATTCAACAGAAGTGAGGCTCCTGAGGTCCTTGTGCAAGGCGATCATGCCACGTTTGTTCGAGAAATCGGTGCCGCAGGTGTTGTACTTTTGCGTAATCAAGATAACATTTTACCACTCAAAACGAGCGACTTGAAGAAGATTGCTCTCATTGGTAGCCATGCAGGACCGATTCCTCAAGGGCTTAATGGTTGTCCAGATCAAAGCTGTGGAAGGGGGCATCTTGGTAAGTGTAATAATAATTAGTTATATAAAGCACAAAAGCAACACTTTTGCAAACAGCATCTGACGTCGTGCATGCAATGTTCTACTAGCCATGGGCTGGGGCTCTGGAACTGCTGGTAAGTGCGACTGAAACTTCTATTTTATCAAAAGTGGCGCTTTTTTAATGTGTAAACTAACCTATAATTGCAAATATATCCTTATCCGCACTGCAGACTTTCCGTATCTCATTACCCCAACTGATGGTATTACTGCTCGTGCGGGAGGCAACCTCAAATTAGTACATACCTACGATGACTACGATCTTGATGGCGCTAGGGAGCTGGCAGCCGATGCTGATATTGCCATTGTATTTGCAATGGCTGATGCTGGTGAAGAATATATCGTTGTTAACGGTAACAATGATCGTCAAAATCTGTCACTCTGGAATAATGGTGATAATCTGGTAAATTTTTTTTATGAGCTTCGCACACTTTTTTTGGTTTTGAGAAGAAAAGGCTGACCTTGACTCTATATAGATTCAAGCAGTCTCCGAAGTGAACGATAATGTTATTGTGGTTATCAATGCCGTTGGGCCAGTGCTTATGCCTTGGATCGATCATGAAAATATTAAGGCTGTTGTTTGGCCGGGCCTTGCCGGTCAAGAATCCGGTAACTCTTTGGCTGACGTCTTATTTGGTGATGTAAATCCGTCAGGTCGCCTACCGTACACCATTGCTCGTAATAAGGACGACTATGGTGCACATATTTCAAGCGATGCCGAGGTAAATTTACATTCTCCTTTTGCTTATACAGTCGTTGATCAGAAGGAAAAGGGTAAAGCACATTGATAAGTAAAATGCGCATTTGTTGTAATGATAGCTCGATTACTCCGAAAAACTATTGGTAGGATATAAATGGTTCGATGCCAAAGGAATTGATCCTTTGTTCGAATTTGGCTATGGCCTATCGTACACCAACTTTGAGTACAGTGGCCTGAGCGCCAGGGTTACCAGAAAGCAGGGTGCCGGTGCCCAGGTTATTGCAAGTATTACTCTCAGTAATACTGGTGATCGCGATGGTGCAGAAATTCCACAAGCATATATTGCTTTCCCTAAATCAGCTGGTGAACCCCCAAAGCTACTTCGAGGATTTCAGAAGGTCTTTCTCCAGGCAGGAGAGCAGAAAGCGATTGACTTTGAATTTACCGAAAAAGAATTGAGTGTATGGGATGAAGAATCGGAAATGTGGAAACACAGTGAAGGCGAATTTACAGTCCATATTGGTGCAAGCAGCCGTGATATTCGGGCATCTGCTTCGTTTATAATCTAAAGTCTGTTTTTCCATTCTAGAATGTGATATTTACGAGCATTTCCCCTCGTATCTCTTTTCATGTTCTGTAATATAAACAAATAGAAGATATATCTAGCTCCTGAATCTCTAAAACAATACGGTATCAGAACATGTGGTGAAGGGGCGGTAAGGGGTGCATCACTCTATAAAGGAGTGCAAACGGTGGAAGAGATCTCGTACTTGGCATATTTTCTTTTGTTACTTTTCTTGATATTCCCTACTCAGCAACTTAATGAACAACCCGAAAGTGTGGCTCGTATTGCTACTTGCCGCTATCTCGCTAGTACTCGCAAAAGAGCGTTCATGGGATGAGGCGTACGCTATCGCACACTCGCTTGTAGCGCAGATGACCATTGCGGAAAAGGTCAATATCACTACTGGTTTAAAAAATGGAAAAACCTGCACAGGCAACACGGGAGGATCAGCGAATTTCCCGTCGCTCTGTTTGAATGATGGCCCTTTAGGTATACGGGGCTCAACTAAGACAAGTGCCTTTGTTGCTGGCATTAATGCGGCAGCCTCATTTGATCGGGAAATGATACGACAACGCGGTGTAGACATTGCACAAGAGTTTCGTGGTAAAGGGATCAATATTTGGCTTGGCCCCAGTGCAGACTTGCTTCGTATCCCTCGCGCAGGCAGAAATTGGGAATCCTTTGGCGAGGTAAAGTAGTGATATACTGCTATTTCTCAAAAGATCAAATGACCAAACAACGGCCGGCTAATGCATTTACAAAAAAACCTTCTTAGGACCCGGTGCTCAGCGGTATCGCAGTTAGTGAAACGATTAAAGGCGCTCAAAGTCAGGGTGTCGTAAGTTATCTCCAGATACAAGGCTCAAACATCGCAGTGTGACTTTTGAAAGTGAATGACCCGGGTGTTTTAGATCGCCACTGTCAAGCATTATGCTGTCTACAATCAAGAAACGTTTCGAGAACATGCAAGTAGAGAATGATATGATGTGGTATTAAGACGGAATGTGCTCTTTCTTAATCAAGTGGAATTTTTCCTGCGTAGATGTCAAGCAACATAGATGAGCGAACGCTACAAGAGTTATATTTGTGGCCGATTGCACGAGCTGTCGAAGCACAAGTCGGCTCTGTCATGTGTGCCTATAACAAAATTAACAACGTCTATGCGTGCGAAAACGACGAGTTGCTCTCCCGCATCCTCCGTGACGAGATGGGATTCAGAGGATGCGTGCAGAGCGATTGGGGAGCTACGCATTCAACTGCAAAAGCTGCTAATGCTGGGCTTGATATGGAAATGATGCAGTCGTGGAACGCAGTATATTTTGGTGACAAGCTAAGAGCTGCTGTTGACGATGGAAAAGTATCAAACCAAAGGGTAAGAAAAGAAAATCGGTTGCGCGGTTGGACGACTTTATAAATTAAATTGCATATAACAGCTTAACCTCATGGTTGAGCGTATCGTAGCTACTTATTACAAGGTAAAAACAAAAAAAAAGCAGCGTTACTATAATCACCGAAAGCCTACTAATACCATGATTCAGTTTGGCCAAGATAAAGTAGGTTAACACGTACAAAAGAGACAGTCTGAGCAATAGACTGATCTTCATTGTCGTGCAGGATTACCCAGTAGTACAAATAAACACCGCCAATCCGTCAAAAGACCCAGGCGTAAATGTACAAGGAAATCATAAAGATGGCATCCGTAAAATAGGGGCTGCCTCAACTGTGTTGTTACGAAATGACGGCGGGATACTCCCTCTTCGTGGTGATAAACTGTCAGAGAAAAGAATAGTGGTCGCAGGCACTGATGCTGGGGCAGGGTTATTGTATGGTCAGCATGAATATAACCAGATTTACACAATTAGCTAACCAAAACGATAAATTTATTAGACCACCCAATTTGTGCCCTTTGCACATGTGCGACACTGGTACAACTTCTATGGGAGGAGGATCAGGATCAGCGTACATGCCGTACCTTGTAACCGTAAGTTGAAGATTTACAGACATAGAATCTTTTTGGTGCTAACAGTGGCTTTATTAATATTATTTTGCGGCCATAAGCCATTGCAAGGTATTACTGAACGCGCAAAAAAAGAAGCGATTCAAGTACAAGCGATTTTACAAGATGTCAGCCCTGTATCCGATCTCCTTACTATCATCTCAACTACTGTATCGCCAACCGACACATGTATCGTTTTCGGCAGCGCTTATTCGATGGAGGCTTTCGATCGGCCTATCCATGGTGTAGATCCATTAGACGTTCCTATCGTAAGTGGTTACAATGTCTAGAAAAGAGACTGTGTCTAACTTTGCTGAACTGTTTAGATCGAACATATCTCAAATGTTTGTGAGAACACAGTTCTAGTGATACATGCAATTGGGCCGATTGACCTTCCTTTCGCGGACCATCCAAATATCAAAGCAATTGTGTGGGCAGGTCTCCCAGGCCAAGAAACCGGGAATTCTCTGGCAGATATCTTATTTGGGGATGTCAACCCCTCTGGTCGACTGCCTTATACGATAGCAAAACAACACCAAGATTATCCCGCGGACGTATCTTTGAAATTACAGGTAACGATGATATTCTATTTCTGGGTCCCGACTCTAAAACATTTGGTTTTTCCTGCGTAGGTTCCTTACAATGAAAAGCTGTTGCTGGGCTATCGATGGTTTGATGCAAAAGGAATCGACCCATTGTTTGAATTTGGCTTTGGATTATCATACACGACTTTCACCTATGGCCAGCTTGCAGTTAATGTGATTCGCGGAGAAAAACCGGAGGTGGAAGCTCATATTTCGATACGGAATAGCGGCAAAGTCGATGGAGCAGAAGTCGTTCAGGCGTACCTTTCCTTCCCCGCAAGCGTTGGCGAACCGCCCAAGGTGTTGCGCGGTTTCGAGAAGATTTTTTTAACTAAGGACGAACAAAAGCCTGTAACGTTCCTATTCTCAAAGCAGGACCTTAGCATCTGGGATACGAAAGGTGGTGGATGGATTGTCCCTTCGCCTGGAACATTTACGCTACATGTTGGAGCTAGCAGCCGTGATATTCGTTCATCTACCACCTTCGAGCTATAAAATCCATATAGCGTGAGATACACTCTCGGACGAGAGAATAAGGGGAACAGATCATGTAAAAGAGCTATACGCGGATTGTGGTACCCGCGGAGCGTATCACGTACACAGATAAAGTAGAGCACTTTTAATAAAACTTATATCACCCTTGGTGAATGATATCTGTTTTTTATACCTTTCCTTACAAAAAAAATCAATATTTTACATAATGAGCTGTCGGTATCACTCCTTTTGCAATTAGCTTCGACTGCAGCAGTTTCATCTGTCGATGTACTTTCATGGGATGAGGCTTATGCCAAAGCCGACAAACTCGCTGAACAAATGTCACTGGATGATATCACGAAGCTTACCACGGGCAAAGGTCTTTTTATTGGCCCATGCATAGGCACAACGACCAGCATAACGAATCCTAATTTTCCTAGCCTCTGTCTTGCCGAATGATCCTTTGAGTGTTCGAGGCTCACCGTTTGTAAACGCATTCCCTGCAGAAATTATCATTGCTGCCTCCTTCGATAAAGAGTTGATGCGCCAGCGTGGCATTGACGTGGGATCTGGGTTTCGGGGTAAAGGTGTCAGTCTTCAGTTAAGCCCATCGATGAACATTGCAAGAGTTGCCAAAGCTGGACGTAACTGGGTAGGATTTGGCGAAGTAAGTCTCAAACATGTTAAAGCATCTTGGTATGGTAAGCGCAAGAGGCAATAAACAGGACTGTTAATCTATACGTATCATATGTAGGATCCTTTCCTTTCAGCTGCAGCTGCAGCGGAAACTATAGTAGGAATCCAGAGCCAAGGCGTTGTAAATTTTTGCGTTGGGGTGACCTATCGTGCACTAAAGAAAGGCTTTTGATACGGGCACCCCCTTCTCTTTTTAATCCTCATCGGGTTACACACATTCTATAAATATATACTTGTGAGGATGTCCGCAAGGATGTGTTCACTGGATGTGTTCACTTGTTATTGTTAATATATATCTTTCGATTGTATTAACAAAAGAGAACCATAAAAGGTACATGAAAAACATTCCTTAATGCTTTTCAAACTTTCTAGGGTGTCTCTACGGATGTGTTTATGTGCAGTAGCTTTAATAAAGTATAATAAATGCTCCTCAATAAACAGTATACTTTGATATTATATCTTCAACTTTCTACCTACGTTTATCACCCTACTATCTCAACACTATGGAGCAATTGATTGACACTACTGTACTTACACCGGATCAAATAAGCAAATTGTGAAAGAAATCAACGAGCAAGCCAGAGAATACAACTTTGCCGTTTCAACGAAACGAAGTGAGAAGAACGTAAAAATCGTGATCCAGTGCGTACATGGTGGAAGCTATCGTAATACACACGGAGTAACTGAAGAAACGCGAGGATGCTAAACAGCGACGAAAACGATCAGCTGCCAATGGATCATGAACTTAAGGTGGTGCGAGAAGGATATGCACTGGAAAGTAACGAAGATCAGCAACGACAACGAGCACAACCACTCCCTCGACAAGCCTCCTCAGTATTACCATCAACACCGCACGCCAACTCTCCATCCCGAGCAGCAAATATTATCATTGACAGATAATTCCGACAGGCCCCTCATGATACATCGAGAAGTTCAGAACCACGAAGACGGCGCAATTATGACCATGAGCGACCTATACAATTTTCGTGCGCAAATATTCCGTGAGGACAATCATGGCGGCTTCAGTAGGATATTCGAGATCCTCATTGGTAACAAGTATCACTAGATATAAGCTAGAGGACACAGGTGAGATTCTCCACACCCTTTTTTACCCATAGCAAAAGTACGACGATGCAATGAGATCATTGCTATCGATGCGACGTACAAAACGAGCAGAACCAAGATGCCTCTTGTCAATGTTGCTGATGTCAGTCATCTCGGTGCATCCAAGCTCAAGAACATGCTTATTGTCTCTGCTTTCTTGGTAAACGAGAAAGAAGAGTCGTACATCTGGCTCCTTCGAACTATGTGACAAGTCATATGGCCAGCAGGGAACGTACGCATCTTCATTACGGACAACGAAAGAGCTTTAAACAACGCCATCGAGTCAACTTTCAAAGATGCAGAGCATATACTTTGCGGGTGGCATATGGAGCAGCATTTACGTAGCATCTTCAGTAGTTGCTTTCCACCGAACAGCGAAGAAATAGGCGAAGCCAAAGTCATCATTGAGCAAATGGTTTATGTTGGTAAAAAGACGAAGCGACTTTCCATTCTGCCATCGACGCTTATAAGTGTCTGATTGAGAAAGGTGCTCTTGCGTATGCCAACGAGAACCATAAGCGATCCAACAAAAAGCACAAGAAAACAAATTCCAAAGCGATGCATGATAACGACAGCAGCAATGGCGAGAACGACAGAAATACTGAAGATGATGCAACGTCTGCAATACGTTTGCTGGCAAACAAAAAGAAAGAGAAAATGATGGACTATCTCAACGGGTATGTTTACTACCTTTATCATCCAATCTTTGACCGGAGCTTTTGCTGGATTGTGCTAACCAGCTGTATTATATTTATTTTATAGCTGCCCTGAACTCAAGAAGAAATGGGGTACTTGTTATGCTGGAAGACTTTTGAACATGCGAATAAGGGCATCATCGCGTGTTGAAGGGACACTCTGGCGCATCAAAGATGCAATATGCAAACCACCGGAAGCTTGTTTAAACGGTCAAAGCGATTGTTCGTATCATGCGTAAGTTGTATGTGCTACACCCTTCATTTTTGGAAGATAATGTGTTAATGGATATGCTAGTCAAAATTCTGTATTAGTTGGCTGATGAAGAGACTCGGATTTTGCAATAAAGACATAAAATGCCACTTTATGGAAAGCGTGAATTGGCTGCGATGCAAGATTTTTTTTGTAAGGAGGTTTTTTTTTATATGGAGGAGGATCCCTAAGGGAGAGTTTACTTTCTCTGCAGTCACGCGTGCCGCAATTTGGACAGAGGCGTGCTGCGTGCGAAACTGGTCGCTATTACAAACATTGTATCTTAGAGGTGTGGCACATGCGAGGAACATACAAAGGGATAGTTACAAGTAGTAGGGAGGGGGAGATTCTATGAATATAAGCATTTTTTTGTTTGTGTTTTTTTTTTCTTTGTTTTGTTTAATGATAGGAAAGAAAAATAGAGAGTGTCACGGGGGCGAAAACGCTCTAAAAGGACCAAAGCCCTAGATATGGCGGCAGACGGAATTAAAGGCTGGTCATGGAAGATGAGTTGCCAATATGCCGCCCATATTGCATGGAGGGTACATGCGACAGCGATGTCGTAAGATGGAAACGATGTACTGGAAGTCGGTGTTGTTGGTAGGAGCTTGAGTGATATGATGAACGTAGAAAAGATGTCGGGGGTGTGGATCAGCGAAGAAGAGATGACTCCAAACGGCGTTCCACACAGACAACCTGACAGGACAGAAGACAAGAAAATGGTCGAGGTCGTCCACAGCAGAGGTGCACAACCGGCACATAGGCGACTCGAGATGGCCAATGTTAATATCGAAAAGACAGAGAGCTGTAGGTATAGTACCATGAATGGCACGGAACCAAATGTTACGGGCAGTATGCTCCATATCCCATCGGCAGAAGGAAGACCAGTCTCGGGACGATATGGTGGGAACGGTGGCAGTCGGCGGCGAATAGAGGCGCCGGTATTCTTGGGTACGCCATAACGGGAGTGAAGAGGAGAGACGGCGAAAGAGAGGTGAAGCGTCAATCGTGTCGAGGCGACTGGAGTGACCTCCACTAGGGTGATCACCTGGCAGGCAAAGGCGGGCGAAACCCGCAAGTAAATATATATGTCCGGAGCCCAAGTCATTGAAGAAACGCGTTGTGAGAATAGGTCGAAAGATTCTGTCAGTAGAAAACTGACGCCGAATGTAGCCTAGGTGGTGGTCGAAGACAAAGAGATCCACGACCTGTAAAGTACGAAATCCAGGGCGACGTAGGTTGGCATTGCCCAGTGTGGGCGCCCAGATGCAGTTCAGGGGTAAGTGTAGTAGTGTAGCAGCAGACAATTCAGCCGAAAGCCAGGTGACAGGCAGTCGGCCAGTAGCTTTGTAGAGAAGATAGGCGACTTGGTTTGGCTCCGGTGAGTGAGGGCGTGCGTCAGGAGAAACTAATGTGAAGCGTGGATCCACATAAGATGCGGACGCTACCATGATATGATGACAGAGGCAAGCGGTGATATACGACGGTTCTGCGGGCAACCGAAAGAGGGGTTCAAGCCATCGCAGTTGGAGGGTCTGTTATTGGAGAAGGGGATCAAGTACGCCAAGACCTCCACAATGTCGTGGTTGACACAATTTGTCATAGCTGACTCGAGGAAACATGTGTGTCATCATGAACTTGCTGCAGATGGACCATAGTTTGCCGAAGAATGTGAACGGAGCAGCCCCAACCAAGCGGAGTACATGCCATATGTGTGACAGGATCAAGGAGTTCAACACCGTGGCTCGGCTGCAGATGGATAGTTGCCGGGAAGCATGAATTTGACAAGAAGTTTGAATAGTGGTGAGTAATGCGTCTAAAAACACTTTCAATTGACTAGAAGAGGAGGCGAGGGGAAAACCAAGGTAGATTACCGGGCTCGGGTGGCTCCTATCGTGCGGAGGCAGAAAGCCAGCATCCAATAAGTGGCCCTCCCAGTGTGGCACCAGTGCACCGGAAAGCGAGATGGCTTGAGACTTGTGTGTATTCAGTCGAGCATTAGAAGCTGCTTGGTATTGGTCCAGGTGAATCCGTAGTCGTTGCAGGTCCGAGGGGGAACGGAGAAACACAAAAACATCGTCTGCATATGCCAGAACTTTGAGGGGAGCTGGGGGAGGCACGCGAGTATAAGATGAGACATATTGGGGCTGGATGCCTTCAAAGGACTCATCTTGCATGATGCTGCGCAACAGAGGTTCGATTGCAAGATTGAAAAGCACTGGGGACAATAGATCTCCTTGTCGAAGCCTGCGGCGCTGTGTATTGGAGCTGTTAGGTTACCATTGATGTTGAGTGTGATGTTGGTTGTGAAAAAGAGGGTGACAATTGATGAGACCAGACTAGGTGGAAAGCCAAAATGCAGCAAGGTACGTTCAAGATAAACCGGATAGATACGGTCATAGGCTTTCTCCTGATCTAGTAAAAGCCCCAGTCCAGATGGTGCTATATTATTGCGTTCTTGTTCCATGATAAGTTTAACCAGCATACCATTGTCAGCTATGAATCGGCCAGGCATAAAACACGCCTGGAACAGGTTGATGAGCTTGTCTGCCGCTTGTATGAGGCGCGAATTCAATAGCCGAGTGAAGATCTTAGCATCGGTGTTAATCAAGGCAATCAAACGCCAGTTACGCAGGGAGGTTAAGTCTCCTTTCTTGGGCAACAGCGCGACACACGTTGCGGTCCACGATGGAAGGAAACAGGAGCCTTGAAGGGCGGTATTGTATACCTCACACGTAAGAACCTTGTACTGGGGGTGTTGGAGGACCAAATACCAGAGTTCGTAGGGGAGGCCATCGAGACCAGGGCTGCTTTTCGCTGGGGCACGTTTCGCACCAAGTTGCAGGTCCTCGATACCGAATTCCTCTAGCAGCATGTCACAAGAGGCAGCAGAGACTCGACAAGAGGGAGGAATCGATGCTAAGAGGCTATCATGTGCGCGTAAGTCCATCGGAGCGGCGGAATACAGGTCCTGATAAAAGAAACGAGCAGCTTCATGAATGTCGGATGGTTCTTGTAGTAATACGTTAGTTTGTGGGTGCTGAATGGACAGAAGAAGGCGTTGAGTCTGTCTAGTAGTAGCAGTGCGTTTCAGGTATCCAGCAGATACTTCCCCTTGCTCTCGCCAACGTAAATTAGACTTGAGCGCCGCATTGTCAACAATTTCTTTTTGGATGAGGTCAAGCTGAAGTTCGACTCGGGCAAGGTGAGCTGCCAATATGCTGGGCGGAGGGTTGGACCCGATAAGCTTGTTTCGTTTCCTTTGTAAGGCTTTATGCTGCTGCTTCCACCAATCCTCGCGCTGACAGCCAAAACGCTACATAAATTTGCGAAGTTCCCCTTTTAGGAAGTCCCATTGTGCTTGGGGTAATCCATGTGAAGACAGTAAGGGGAATACTTGGGAGAGCCAGGAGGCCAGCTCTTGCCGAAATTGTTTAATGTAGGTAAAATCAAGATTGCCGCGCCAGTAACTTTTGCCTCTATTGCAGTCACCTAGGTGAATATGCGCGGAAAGGAGAGCATGGTCTGACCATTCTAAGGGTAAGTGTTGTACTTCAGCTTTAGACAGTTGCGGACGTAGCTCAGGGGAGGAAAATATGAAATTCAGCGTAGACTAATACAGATCACCTCGGCAGAATGTAGGAAGGGGCAGGCCCTCACCCAATTCCGTGATACAATCGACGTAGTGGGTGTAAAGCATGGCTTGCCAGGATGCTGGGACGCAGTGGCGGTGAGTGGCAAGATAGTAGTTGTAGTTAAAATCCCCAGCGATGATAAGTCAGTCAGGGATGTCAGAGAAAATTGTTGAATTGCTTAAAGCGGTGTAATAAGTGTGTCACGCTCGAATAGAGGAAGTCGTGGGTCCATAGACTACGAGAATATACAAGTCGAGGA
Source organism: Zychaea mexicana (assembly GCF_025766255.1). Taxonomy (NCBI): domain Eukaryota; kingdom Fungi; phylum Mucoromycota; class Mucoromycetes; order Mucorales; family Lichtheimiaceae; genus Zychaea; species Zychaea mexicana. The sequence continues at coordinate 247,008 of NW_026516720.1, forward strand.
AAGATGATGTCGCGGATTGAATTTTGGCATAAATGATGCAGGAAATGTTGGCGCCAAGATCAATAGGGATGGTTGCGATGATGATGTCGGGCGAGAAGGCTAGGAGTCTGCAGTGTTGAGTCCACGAGCTGGAGGAGACGAGGAGTTGTTGGTCGAAAGATTGCTGAATTGATGTTGAGCCAGCTCCGGTTTCATGGAGAGTGAGAAGATATGGGTGTTGGTGACGCAGATAGCGCATGAGCGACGATCGAGCGCCAGAGTTGTTGGTTTTTCGAAGACTGTTACAGTTGAGAGAGCATAATTTCAGAATATTATTGGGTATCATAATATATTGATGGATACATAATCTTGGGTCGTCTCTTCAATGAGATGACAACCCTGTGTTACCACTGAGAGCTTTCGGAGACGGTTTCACGAGGCGGCCGCTCTTTGTGTGGTAGCTTGGTGTTTTTGGATCTGAATCTGAAGTGTCGAAGGCGGGCGACGGACGGAGCGGAGTGTCGCCAGTTACTGCTCTCTGTGTTGCTATATGGTGCGCAAATCGTCCTTCGAGGAGGGCCGCCAGCACTTATTGGTCGGCTACTTCCAAAGTCGTAGTAATGGAATGCCGGGTGGTAGTAGTCATCATAGGGAATGTTTGGCTCCAAAAGTCTGTGGCTAGTTGTCGGTTCGCAAAGGCGGTTTTCATCGTTTCGTACATGGCGGGTTTGTTGTTGCGTTCTTCGAGAAATTCTTCATAGGCTTCTTGTATGGCCTCCGCGTCCACAGGGGCTGGGGCTGCACTTTCTTCGTTTTCCAACTCTTCCACGACGGAGTCAGTGTCAGTCTCCATCGCGTCGGAAGATTCGTCGTCGCCACTAGCGTCGTCTCGAGCTGGTTCTGGATCTGGGAAAGTCAACTCGTCATGGTTGTCGATTGTTGTGTGTGTTTCCTCTGGGTACGGTTGTGGTCCAATGGCTTGGTGGTTGGTGAGACTTCTGGTGCTGTCGTGGGACTTGTTGGGTTGTTCGTTTTTCTACGCTTCTTGATAGTGGCGCCACGAGTTGCACGACCGGAGATCTTTTTGTTGTGACACAGGTACGACAAGTGGCCAATTTCACCGCAAGACCAACAGGTGCGGTGATTGCGGGGATTCTGAGGGCAGTTCATGATGTCCTTCCTTATAGCAGCAAGCGCAGTGTAATGCCATGGCCGCCCAAGTGGCATAAAAGCTGTCTTTGCTGGTGCACCAAGGGATACATGCATAATGGGACTAAAAGTCTGTTCGTCTACGATAGGTTGGCGGTCCAGCACAGCGAAGCCTGTACCCATATAGAGACCAGACTGAGCATCGCGGTAGATGCCACAATCTAAGACTCGCCCATAAAGGCTGAGGCTTTGGAGAATTCCGTGAACCAACTTGTCTGGGCTCCTGTAAGGTAGCTGCGAGAGGCGCACTTTGGTGATTTGGGCATCAGATGATAGTGCGCGGCAAGGTTTGATGATGATGTTGTTTAAAAAGCTTATGCCTTCATCGAGGGCGTGCTGAAGGTCTGCGGCGTGTTCAAAAAAAAGTTCAACAAGGACTCTAGGGCCTTCACGAACTGGTTGGCCACCGCAGTTGTTGGGGAAGTGCTGGGCGATACGTTTCAACAACTTGGCTAAGGGCTCAGTACGGCTACTGAGGTCAAAGAAGACACTGTTTGCCGAAGCAGGGGAACCTCCCGCTCGGTAGATGTTGGAGGTAATAATGCGAGTAGTTTTTTGTGCGTCTGAATCGTCCGGCGTAAGGCGGGTTTCGCTCTCAATTTTCATCAAAGACTGGCGGTGCCTTTGAACAGTGCGAGCATACGAAAGTCGAGGGACTTCAAGCGGTTTTATTGGTGAGTTGTTGTCTGGGCCATTGCCACGTGGCGGATCAATATCGGGAAGAGCCATGTTTTTTTTTGTAAGGAGGGAGTGATACCCTCAAAATAAATATAATTTATTTGCAGTCCCGCGTATCTGGGATAGTGGTGGGCTGGGTGCGAAACAATTGAATGAACAGGACAGAAAATGTAGAGTGTGCCGATCAGCTAAGAACTAGTGGATGGGGTAGTGTTGTAGATGTATAGATAAAGATAGTGAAATGGTGATGATAGGGTTTTTTTTTGTTTTTTTTGAGTGAGTATATACAAGAGTAATAATAGATTAACAAGTTAAAGGTTGAAAACGGAAGAGTAGAGAGAACACCCTCGTGACAACCATCAATGGTGTAAATGGTTCATTAAGAAAAACGAACCACCAATAAGCGGCCCATATTGCCTGGAGAATACAGGCCATAAGAGTTGAGGTGTCGATAGTGCGTGAGGTTGATGATTCATGAGCTTCAGGCATGGTGAGCTGGTGCAAGAGGGATAAGAGCGAGTTGGGCTCAGGGTCGGCGTGACGAAGGCGGCCCCAGGTAATTTGCCAAACTTGATACTTTGTGGGACAGCGGACGAGAAAATGATCGATAGAGTCGATTGATGAATGGCATAGACGGTAGATTGGTGACTCGGCATGGGTAACATTGAAACGGTGTAGACAAGCAGACGTTGGTAGAGTTACATGGATGGCGCGATACCATACGTTGTGCGCTGTGTGTTCCATTTGCCAGTTCCAGAAGGTACGCCATTGTTTGGCAGTGATCGCAGTGGTCGTATGGGTTGGTGGTGCACATATTAATCAGTATTTTTTCGTGCTCCATTCTGGCAGTGTACTAGACAAGCGACGAGTCCTAGGCAACCAGAGTGTCCATTGTTTGAGAAGTGTGGTGGAAGGCAAAGGCGAGCAAAACCGGCAATGAAGTAGATGCGACCCTGAGCCAAGTCATTGAAAAAGCAGGTGGTAAGGATGCGGCGGATGATACCATCCTCGGCAGTGCGACGTCGTAGATATCCCAATGCAGGGTCAAAGACAAAGAGATCAGAAACGTGCATAGATTGAAAGCCTGGACGACGGGGCGGAGGATTACCTTGCACTGGTGCCCAAATAATAGTGTTAAGCGGTAGCTGAAGCACCGAAGCAGCCGATAGGCTCGAAGACATCCAGTCGATCGGAAGTTTGATCTACCACGCGATAGAGCAAATAACCAATAGTGCCAGAGTCTTTGGAGTCAGAACCGCGAAGACTGGGAAAAACCAAGGCAAACTAAGGATCGATGGGTGCTTTTGCAGAACACGTAAGATGGTGCCATAGACAAGTCGTGATGTAAGACGCTGATCCAGAGTTAATGGCAAAGATAGGGTCTAATTACTGTAGTTGTAAAGCCGACTGTTGTAGAACCAGATCTAATATTCCAACACCTCTGTGAGAACGCGGTTGGCAGAGTTTTTCAAAATTGATGCGAGGAAACATGCGAGTCATGAGGAACTTGCCACAGATAGAGCGAAGCTTCCGGAAAAATGTGGAGGGTGCGGCGCCAACGAGGTGGAGCATATCCCACAGTTTGGATAATATCAACGAGTTAAGTATAGTCGCATGCCCACGGATCGATTGCTGGCGATGTGAATGGAGCTGAAAAGCTGCACGGATCTTGATTAGGATCTCTTCGAGAAAGACTTGTAGTTGATTGGCAGATGAAGCGATTGGATAACCCAAATAGATCACAGGGTGGTCATCAGCGTGCGTGTGGCATGGTGGGTATCCAGCAGCCTCAAGGATAGGTGTCCATGATGGTAGCGGTCGGCCACACAAAGAAATGGCTTGCGTTTTGTGGGTATTCATGCGTGCATTAGATGCGGTTTGGTAGTGATGCAGGTGGAGACGTAAGCGGTCCAGATCCTATGGTGTCGCTAGGAAAACACAAACATCATCGGCATATGCTAACACTTTGAGGGGGTCGGGTGGCGGGATGCTGGTGGTAGTTGGGCTATACACTGGTTGGTAGCTGCGGAAGGACTAATCGTAGATGATGCGGCGAAGCAGAGGTTCTGGTGCAAGGTTAAATAGGATAGGAGACAGTGGATCGCCTTGTCGTAGTCCTCTTTCTTGTGTAAACGGTGCTGTCAGATGGCCATTTATGTTAAGATGAATATTTGTTGAGAAAAATAAGTTGCAAATCGAATGGATAATCATATCAGGAAAACCAAAGTGGGCCAAGACTTCGCGGAGATACTGAGGATTAACACGATCGTAGGATTTTTCGGCATCTAATAGTAAAGCGATGTGATTGCTTGATGGATCTGCGCGCGCTTGTTCTATTGCCAGTTTAACCAACATATCATTGGTGGCTATGAACCGGCCAGGCAAGAATTCAGTTTGGAATAAATTGATGACTGGATCAGCCGCTTGAATAAGGCGCACGTTCAATAGCCGAGTGAATATTTTTGCATCTGTATTAATCAGGGAGATCGGTCGCTAGTTGTGTAACGACGTCAGGTCGCCCTTCTTAGCAAGGAGGGTAACAGAGGTGGCGCACCAAGAGTCGGGGTAAACGCCCTCCTTGAGCGGGGCATTGTAGATCGAACAGGCTAATGCTTGGTATTCAGGATGTTGAAATACCAAATACTAGATCGTATAAGGGAGGCCATCCAAACCGGGGCTACTGTTACTCGGTGCACGCTTAGCACCCTTGACTAGATCGTCGATGGTGAGTTCTGAAGTGAGCATCTTGCAATCGTCGTGACTGATGGTACATGTTGCGGGAATAGCGTCAGTGAGGTAGGCCATAGAATCTGGATTCACTGGATCAGCGGTATACAGGTCGTGGTAAAAGGCCTTGGCCGCCTCTTAGATATCACTGGTGCTGGTGGCGAGGACACTAGTGTGAGGGTGTTGAAGTGCATTGATAAGACGTTGGGCTTATCGAGTTGTCGCCGTACGCTTCAAATACCCAGCGGATACTTCCCCTTATTCGCACCAGTGTATATTGGCGCGAAGTGCAGCGGTATCTACCATTTCTTGTTGGAGTATATCAATCTGGCGTTCTACCCTCGGTAGTTGGATAGTAAGGATGCCTGGGGGTGGATTGGTCCGAAGCAGTCGATTGCGTTTTTGTTGTAGGGCTTTGAGTTGTTGAACTCGCCAATTTGCTCGCTTACGGCCGAACTGTTGCATAAAAGTCTTCAGCTCAGTCTTTAGTTAGTCCCATTGTTGCTGAAGCGGCTCAGGGTCGCGTAAGTGGGGACGGAAGTTGGTCAACATTGCAGCCAGATCTTGACGGAATTCTTTGATCTGAGTAAAGTTGGGATTACCACGCCAATAGCCTTTTCCTCGTGGAGAGTCGCCGAGATGGATGAAAGCTGTCAGCAAACTATGGTCTGTCCAGGCTCTAAAGAGTTTTTGAACATCAGCTCGTGCGAGATTTGGATGTAATGTATGTGTTGCAAAGATAAAATCTAATGTGGAATGATACAGATCACTGTGACAGAAGGTGGGCAAAGGTGATGCCGCTTCCCTGTCCGTGATACAATCTATAAAGTTGGTTTGGAGTAGAGCGCGCCATGCAGATGGTACTCGATTTTGATGTTCGGCTCGGTGATAATTGTAATTAAAATCGCCAGCGATGATAAGGCGATTAGCATATGGGCTGTCGGAGGAGTTGAAGATTGGTAAGGCCAATACTGTTTCATAGAAGACATGTCGTTCCCATAGTGACGATGTTGTGGGTGCGTAGATGACGAGAAAGTAGAAAGATGTAAAGGTGTTTGTTGATGATTGTATGTAGGCGAAAATGATGCAGTCAGTGTTGTCCGCTAGATCGATATCGATTTTTGTGAGTGATATATCTGATGAAAGTGATATAAGGCCACAACTAGTCGTCCAAAGACTAGCAGCAGGTTGAAATTGGGTGTCGAAGGAGTGAGCAATGTCCTCGGTGGAGGCGTTGGTTTCTTGTAGTGAGAGAAAGTGTGGTTGTAGCTGCCGTAGGTAGCGAATAAGCAAGGACCGAGCGGCAGCGTTGTTGGTTTTTCGAAGACTGTTGCAATTTAAAGAGCACACTTTGAGAATATTGTCGGATATCATGATAATAATTAATTTTGATATGTATTTTTGGGGGTCATCTCCGTGTGGTTGGATGATGACCTAGTCGCACTGTGTTTAGCTTTTTCAGTCAGTTTGACACGTCAGCCACTCTGGGTACGGATTGGTTCGCCTTCACTTTCTTCTTCTAGGGCTGGAGGGTTTTCTACGTCTGGGAAGCAGAGGCGCAGTATCATAGCAGCGAGCTGTTGTTCTTCTTTAGGAAGTCGCATCAGGTGAGTGCGGTTTCCATCTGTGAGCAGGTAGCTGTAGTGCCAGTCTGGAGACAGTTCGGTGTTTTCAGCCAATTTTAGGACGTGTTGGAAGCTGGCGGGTGCAGTCTCTTTCTCAGCGAAGACTGAAGTGAGTGCTGTAGCCACGGATTCGAGAGTGGCAGTTGGACGATCGGTGGTATCATCGGTTTCAAGCTGTCGTGCAATGGCCATCTCGATATCGTCAGTCATTATGCTGGATGTGGAGGAGCGGCAATCATCTGAGGTATCAAAGTCATTATCGTCGTCGTCTGGTGGCTTTCCTGTCGAAACCAGCGTTCCTTGTGTTTCAACGTGGCTCGTGGAAGTTTCCTTACTCGTGTTGGCCTCCTCAGTACTTGGTGTCACAACAAGCGAATGGCTGTTAAGGCCTGCTGTTCCTGGTGTGGAGAGTCCCTGATTGGTACTGTTACGAACTCTACGTCTCTTAGACGCGTTAGCGCCTTTGGTGCCTTGAACATGGTCTTGACCTTCTGGGCAATTCACGGATATGTGGCCTACTTTACCACACGTCCAACAAGTGCGGTAGTTGCGAGGGTTCGATGGGCATAGGCAGACATGATGATCTGGCTTGTGGCACCTAGCACAGTGTAACGGCATGGCAGCCCATGTTGCATAGAAATAATCGTCAGTAGTAAGCCACGAAATTATGTGCGACATATCGCTAAAAGGCTGAGCATTTTCAATGACTTGGCGATCGAGCACAGCAAAACCATTTCCCATAAATAAGCTGGAGGTAGCGTCACGGTATATGCCACAGTCCAGCACTCGGCCATAAACGTTCATGCTACTAGTGATACCTTCAAGTAGCTTTGTCGGATTCATATAAGGCAGTTTGGATAAACGCACCTTAGTAACTTTCGCATCAGAAGAGAGAGTGAGACACAGCTTGATGACTACGCCGTTTTTAAAAGTTACACCTGTTGCAAGAGCCTCCTAGATTTCTTTGTCGGCTTCAAAAAACAGTTCGACGAGCATGCGAGGTCCTTCGCATACTGGTTGCCCCCTGCAATTGAAGGCGAATTTGCGAGCAATAAAGGTCAGCAGCTTGCCCAGTAGCTCGGTGCGACTGCTCAGATCGAAGAAAACACTCATCGCGGACGCAGGGGAGCCACCCACTCGGTAGATGTTCGAGTAAATGATTTTGGTCGTTTTCTGTGCATCGGTATCATCAGGTGTGATGATAGTTTCTTATTCGCGGCGCATCAATGATTGTCGATGCTTTTGTGCCACTCGCGCATATGAGAGGCGAGGCACAGAAAGTGGTTGATGTTGAGGGGAAGGGGGTGGTTGAGTGCCAGAGCCATGGTCTGGCATTTCGTAAGAGGGAGCGGAAGAAGCCATGGCTGCGATGCAAGAGCTCTTTGGCGCTACTTAGTTTTCTGCTTTGGATCGACTCCGAAGGGAGCTCAAACGAGCTTGGGATAACTGCAATAAATACCAACTTGACTCTTAAGACTGCTGGTGTGGTACCACACTAAGCTATGGACTGCTGTGTCAACATAATATCACACGAAAGGGTTCAGTATAAGCTTGTCGGATATCCCTGATCGATGACGTTTGGAATATAACAGAGGTATAACATTCTGCTATAGTAATACTGTGATTGTACTATGTGCCTGTAATATACCTTATATTCTAATATAAAAGCTATTTATCCACAGATAGCTTCCAAAAGGTGTATACTCCTGAAGCAATTGTATTAGAGCAACAGAACATGGTACTGCAGAAGCTGCATGATGTACTCTACAATTTGCAGTCGCATCAGCAAAAGTCTGATTTACTTAGTAGTATCGACGAATATACAATAGGTATCGACATTAGCAACATCGAATTACCAAGCAATGTGAAGACGAAAGGACGCCCTGCTAACACAAAAAATGCACGATTACTGTCAAAGTTCGAACTCGATGAAAAGGATAGCCAGCAACGCTTTCAGAGAAGAAATGCCCATGAGTCAGAGGAACTCTCCAAAGGCAGCAACAGAGAGGATGATAACATCTACATTTCTCCTCAACAAGGGAAAAGAAAGGATCCAGAGATGAACTTCCTTGAAAGCATGAACAAAAGGTACGTGCTCTCCTAATAAATTCTAGCTAACAAATACTTTGCAGCTATCATAGATTTATAGATAAACTAAGTTGATAAACTATCACTATGGGAAAATTGTCTCTGAAAAACATCCAGCTGCCATTCAATAAATCTAGATTGTCGATATATCTCCAAAAAACATCCAGAACATCTATAAATCGAAAATTATAAAATTAACCTTTTATTGAGTCAATACAATCGATGTCTCCTCGTATACAGCATCCTTAAATCAGGACTAATTCTTATTAGATATTAGATTTTGTAAAGTGGTGTTACGGTGAATTAGGAGTATTCCAGGTAGTTGCGTAACGGTTTAAGTGTATGTTTTGTAGTGAGCACCAGTAATAATATCGCTTATTACAGACGGGTTGTGAAGTGATATGAGTGTAAAGTAAAGTAAAAATGTGTATGGTTTATGTCCAAGGGTGTAAATGGTAGTGAGCTGATGTCTTGATTAAGCTCAGTGGGTAGAAATGAGGATCAGGGATGTTATGTCTGTCCAAAATGAATGAGAAATAAGGATCAGGAATGCTACGTCTGTCCAAGTAAATGAGAAATAAGAGCAGGAATGTTACGTCTGGTCTTAATAGAAGAGTTTATTTAGCTTCAGTTATGAGCAATAAACAATATGTAAGATAAAACAAGCCGTGTTTAGGTCTTAAGTAATTGAAAACAATACTTGAAAAGTTAAGTCAAAAGTGGGAGGTAAAAATTCAATGTCTTTATTCAAATAAAAATAATGGAGTATTTATATCTTTCTGGTTATTTAATAATGTCTAAGATAATTCATGCTGCAGTTGCTGCGCAACGCCAATGCTGCGGTGACTTGCTGTTACTGCAGATGCTGCGGTAATGCTCTTATTCAACAAGCTGTTCATCGAATCTTTACAAGGTAAAGGGTTCGTTCTATTTATAGTTGTTCCTTTTGATAATTTGGAGGTGCAAGAGAGTTGTAGAGTTGCTGCAGTAGTTACGTATTGTATTCTGATTGCCGCTTGGTGTGTGGTTCTTTTGTATGTTTGGTTTATTTGTTATGGGTGGTTCTTGGGGTAACAGTGGCATAGATACTCATCTACTTCTTCTTACTCTGGATTACAAAAACATCTTCAAAAAGTATACAATTTGTGATTTTGTCTACTTTTTTCAATATTTTTTATGAGCTAAGTATAGATAGAAAGCATATTGGGATGACTAAGAAGCTGTATTCTCCTTTTCTTCACTTTTTTACTTTAAGCTCGCCAAATGGTGACTCAACACCCTTCTCTGATAAAGCCAAACCGATGAAGCTGTTGAAAGAGTATCGGAAGTCGCTACTCAATGCTTCCCCTACAGTAACGAACCTAGAAAGAGATGTCAAGGCGATGAAGAGAATGATCAAGCACGCTGTCTAACAATCAGCGAATCCCGTCGTCTTATTTCGTTATAGAGACCGGAGCAAGCCAGGGATCCATACAGCAGCACGCTTTGAGCGAGCAGTCACACTTTATACCAAGCGTGTAGCATCATCAAAAACATGATATCATGGGCAAAGATGGCAAAACTGAGACACGAAAACGACCATTTAGCTGGGAAATCTATCAGGAATTGATAATTCAGCATATAGCCGAACTTGACATTCCTCCTGTGACCGCAAATGACATGAAGGCCAGAAAAAAGCACATCAGATTCATCTATACTAGCGTGATATGCGAGTAGGCAGCACATAATCTCGATGCGTCCATCGAATGGTCTGACCCTATAGTCAAAGCGCATAGCAAGCAGCTTTACAAGAAACTGGAAGATGAAGTCGAGGAGATGTTCCCGTTTGACAAGTTCATCCGCCATTGGGGCACATGCTTAATGCTGTCTTAGCATTGGACGACCATCAAGGCAAAAGCGACAGATGGAGCTGCGTCAGCACCTTCTGATGATCAGCCTTCAGAGTCAAGCATGAGCAGTGAGAATGTTTCATAGATTGCAAGACCAATTTCTAATGCTTTTCATTAACAATTGTGAAAGAAATGTATTCGATGAAGTGTACCAGGTAGCCTACTAGTACAATTTTACTAAAGAGGAGTGAGACAAAGGCGATGCAAGTGCAATCGTAGCTGTAGATAGTGAAAGAGATGATGTAGATGCCGCTGATGATAACATAATGTACAGTAGCAGCGACGATGAAGATGACAACGACAGTGAAGTTGCCAGCAGCGATAATGAAGACTAAGTGGCCAGCAGTAATGACAATGATGAAGCTAGTGAGACCAACAGTGACACAGACGATGTCAGCACTACTATCCCGGACAATAGCTGACACTGGTTCGGACGATAGCAGCGATAATAAAAATATTCTGCTATCAAAGAAACTGGTGGCAAGAAACCAACGAATGATGACAGATATTGCCAGCAAAAGTATCTTAAGACAGTTTCTACACTGAAGAGAGATTTAGAGGAGGCATGAAGAAGGAATAAATCCATCTAGGAACCAAAAAGAAAAAAAAAAGAGTGAAGTTGTAAAATATAGCAGATACTGTTCTATAGAGAGTTGTTGTTGTTAGGCATATTAAGCGTTCTTTTGTAAATAAAAAAGCTTAAAAAAAATATCCTAAAGTATCAATATTGTTAGTAAAATAAATCTATGTTATGTCGCATACCACATACTGTAAGAATATATATATATATATATAATGTACTACAGTCTATAGATTCAGGTCGGATCCAAATCTCCAAAAAGTTCCAGTTTATACCGATTTATCTCTATAACGATTTATCTCCAAAAGTCTAAAATTTTAGAGGTAAGTCAGTCTGGAGATAAATCGGTATATACTGGAACTTTTTTGGGGATAATTTTCCCGTAGTGATATTTGCTGCAGATTCAAAAAAGATTTTCTACTCAAGCTGAAGTTCTTCGTTCATACAACCATCCCTCGCAAGTTCATTGAAACAACTGTCGACATTATGTCCGATGGCTTCTGTGGCTTCTGCACAATTGCACATCATGTACACGGCAATCAAGAGGCTTTTATGTTAGTCAAGTTACAGAAGCTGGAGTGCTTCAAGATAAACAAGGATATATATCAGCAGCAATATGTATTTATGCGTGAGAATTTACAGCTCATTGAAACATCATTGTCTTATGCACTTGATGCTCCATGATCCCCGGAAGTCGTGCCCATCCAATTATTGCTTTCTTGCGCCTGACTTTGCACAGATCGCTGCAGACACTTATCAATGGTCTGTTGCAATTTATCCAGACAATGATACGAAAAGGCCAGACTCTGACGAATGCGCTTATGAGCCATCTCTATTTTTGCCAATGCAACGTCCATCGTCTGACAACAAGAATCCTCTCCCCATCATTATGCAGCAACTCAATAACAATCATTAGGCTACCATCGATACAAAAGGACGCAGTATCATGATGGACTGGCCAATTATCAACTCGATGTGTATAAAGGCATACTGATCAATAGGTAATATTGATAACCTGCATAAAGCAAAGTGGCGTTAGAGTAATGATTCTACTACTTCCTGTATAGTAATTTCCTGTTTTCTCGAACACTACTGTCCTCTCTTTATTTTAATGTTATTTGGTATACTCTGGTATGAGTTAAATAGCGATGTTTGATCAGATTTACTCCTTACCTTAAGGAAACATTATATTTTCATCACTTTGATTTATGGCTATCCTATTATATAGTTTAGGAAATAGAAGAACAAAACACTTAGGTATACATAACCTTGCAGACACCCCCATAAGTATATATTTATGGGATGTGTGTAGCCTGATGAGGATTAAAAATAAAAGGGGGTGTCCGCAAGGGTCAGAGGGTGGTGGTGTCCGTATCAAAAGCCCCAAAGAAATATGCAACAAATTGCTTTATATCTGGCTTTACTTTGTAGATCACTGCTGCTAAGCATTTTATTGTCAATGAACAAGAGACTAGCTGAATGATGGTATGTATGCCCTTTGCAAGTGTGTAAATTCTCACAGTATATGACATCAAATCATTGTCTACTTCTGTCTAAATAGCACTCTGTTATTGTTGACGACCGTACTTTGTACAAAGTATACTTATGGCCATTCGCGCGGTCAGTGGAAGCTGGTGTGGGCACTGTTATGTGTTCCTATACCAGTATGAACGAGACCTATGCCTGCGAAAACGATTATGTATTTAATCACCTTCTAAAGGATGAGCTATCTTTCAAAGGATGGGTGCATAGCGATTGGTTAGCTACTCATTATACTACCAAAACCGCTAACAGTAGAATGAATATGACAATGTTAGATACTACACCCCTCATGCTATTCGGTGAGTAGACTTCCTAACTCCAGCTGTATTGCACTAAGCCTGGCAGATGGATTTACTTTGGCAGTGCATTGAAGAGAGGGTTTTATATTTTTTTTGCCCATCATTAATGATTATTTTTCGTAATATACGAATTTGGTAACACAAAAAGGTTTTTATGGAAGTAATAAGGAAAAGATGAGATAGGACAAAGCACGGCTGCATCGCGTAACATAGTGAGATGAATCACGACATAGTAATTGTGTTAGAATAATATGGGATAAGAAAAGGCATGGCAAATGTTTGCTAGGTTAAAACATAATGCCATCCATGCTATATTTTCAGCATAATTATAATTAAAAACATATTTACTCTATCTCATTATTGAACGAAGAAAATGCCAGCAAGATAAAAGTGTATTTTTTTTGAATATCAATAGAATTTATTATTATAAGGTAGTCGCCAAAATCATTGTCAACTTGGTTGATCATGCTTACTTGGTGGGTATGGACTGGAGCTGGTCATGGTTCATAATTGTATCGTATTATATAGTTGTATCATATGGCAAGCGCTGAGGCACTTTATTAGAAAAAGGTTATAAATAGCCACGCTATCACTAGCAATAAAAAGTATCTTTTAACAACCCTCTATCCTCTGATTATCGTTTGCTCTTATTCTTTCTCATTGGCTACAGATCCACCTACCAAAAAGCGACTCAACAATTGGTAGCAGAAGAATATGGTTGTATTAGGCAAAAAACAGCATTAAAAAAACTAAGCTGCAAACTTAGCGAAAACAGAATGGCAAATGAACCTACAGCAGCTATTCTCCAGGCATTAAGAAACCTGCTGGAGAACCAAAGCAGACAAGATGCAGCTCCAGTCTTTTGAGCTCACATATGTAAACTCGACACATATGATGGCGACTGCAGTCTAGATACTGTAATTGGTTGGGTATGCATGGTGGAACCGTACCTCGAGATGACGACACTACCAGAGCACCAATAGGTTGCTTATGCTACAACACTTTTATGTAGCGAAACAGAAACTTGGTGGAAACAGCAGGAACAAAGAGCAGACATCGACAATTGGAGAGGATTCAAGAAACGTCTCTTAGCCACTTTCAGCCTCCCCCCCCCAATCATCTCCAGCTGGTGCATGATCAATTGGCTACACTGGTGCAGTCGAGTACAGTGACATTAGATGTCTTACAGTTTCAAATGGCATAGTCATCGGTCCCTACGATGCTAGATGAAGAGGCCTTGGATCGTTCTCAGAATGGCCTGCATCTAGTCATTCAGTTGTAAATCATGACATGCCTCCTAACCTCTACCAATGAATCGATGTGTCTGGCATTGGCAGTTGAAGCCGCACAACAACAAAGCCAGACCATCCTGAATGAAACTACTAACTATGCAGCTGCACCGACCATACAGGCACACCCACAAGAACAATTAATGCACCAGCTATATGCACAACAACAACAGCATACCATGCCTGAGTATCTACGTTCGTATGGTGTGGTGCCTATAGATCTTGATGCGATGTGTATAAGGTCCCCTGAAGCATGTCAAGGATCTCGCCGTTGTGGTAGCAACTGGCGCCAATAAGGATCTCGATGTAACAACAATCAAAATGTGACACAGCAAAGTCCAGTATCGAGTGTGACAAATAGAACAGTAATAAGATTCGATGCCACCAATGCAAATGGTGAGTGCATTGGTGAAGTTGTCTATGGTGTTGTTGCTGCATTGTCAAATTAAAGTGTGAATGCCAGCATCAACTTGGATATTTGATTGAATAAAAGTTGCAGCAAATCTTGCTTGTTCTCAAAAAGGAGAACCTAGGGTGATAAATCCTCCTAAAAAGGAAAACCTCGCAGTGATAATTGATTTATAGCCACTCATTTTACTTAAGAAAACTCCTCTTACCGTACGATAAAATACATTATCGTAATATGGAGAAAGTAAACCGCAACTGGCAATACATACAGCTACTGCGACTCTACGTGTGTATAGTGTCTCATAAAAGGCGAAGGGCGAACAGTAAGATAATTCTGTTATGGGCCCCAGGATGCGCAATCTCAGATGGAATGCACAAACTTGATACAACTGATCGAGAAGCCATGCTAAATCTAGTAAAGTAGTACGTCATAGAGAAAAATGCATTGTGGGTAGCAAAGTAGAAGAACAAGTAATGACTCGCGTCATGGGCGGAGAAAGCAAGCTGCCGTCAGAAGAAGTAACAAAGGAAATGAGTGTATTTTTTCTTGTCCGATCATTTCTTTTCCAATTACGTCAAATTAAGCGATCGAATCAATAGTAAGGAATTTACAAATGAAGTACATCCAGATCATTCATTTATATGTTCGCACACATGATAAACAGTTGCCTTATGGATAAAATGGATGATATAGTTGTCATCACATATTCCACTAGCTGAAGCAGAATTCCTTTTTCAGGATGAGCTTATATGATATCATCATCGTTTTGCTTTGTCGGAAGAATTGAGTTGAGTAAACTACAAGTCGATGATATCATCTGTAAGGATCCATCCATCAGAAGTCCAATAAATGACATCAGCGGCATCATTTGAGAAATATATAAAGGCGTTTATTTTTGAAGCATCGATCCTTGTATCTACCGTACACTTAACATACTACTCTACCTCAAAACTCTGTTGCCTTCCTACATTTCAATCATGGTTTATCAAATTGGTTCTTCTTCCCGCGATGTCTGTGCTGCTCTTCATGATGGGGTAAATATCACTATGCAATTGGTTTGTGTTGTGTCGTGTTATGTCGTGTTGTGGTGAACTCTATTGCAAATCTCAAACATGTATTGATCTCTATAATATTTTTCTATTAAGGCACAAGAAACTCTTATCCAAACCCCAACCTTTTCTCGTGTGCCTTCCGCCATGTCAGTTGATACTATATCGCTTACTGATGAAGACATTGATGGCAGCGGTGCCAACTCTGATTCCGAGTCTATTTCTGTATCAGTTAACCAATCGCAAGGCAAGGGATCCAGTTGGGTATTTAAGTATAGCTTCGGTAAGCGCTATGATGACAAGGACGGTAAGCTGCGCATCTGTTGCCTTAGTGGGAAATTGCACCAAAACTTTCGCTGCCGAGTAAAGCAATATGTCCGGATTGATTAAGCATTTGAACAAGGTCCATAGTATCACTAGGGAGTGCGGCCCCCACACCAGAAGCAAGTGTTCTTATGGTCCCCTTGATTCCTTTGTCTAGACGAAGCGTGCCCGTGTATTCACACCCGAGCAATTTCTGAAGGCCTTCGTCAGGTTCATCGTAAAAAGCAAACTGCCATTTACCTTGGCTGAGAACAACGATTTGCAGGAACTTTTGGAGATTGCACAATCTGCATCTGCCACGAAAATGGTGCAGCTCCCAAGTGCTGATACAATTGCGAATAAGGTAAATATTAGATACATTTTTTCCATGCACAATACAGACAAAAAATTATATTTTTAATGCCCCATTTATTACCTTTAGACCAAAGAGGAGTACGGCCTGTACAAAACTAAGTTACGCACCATATTGAACAAGATTCCTGCAATTTCATGCACACTTAATGGTTGGACCAGCCCCTACAATGATGCTTTCCTTTCTGTTACTGGCCACTGGATTTCCCCATCGACTTGGACCATGCATGAAGTCATCCTCAGCTTTGTACCACTGGAGGGGCCCCATTCAGCAGAAAATCTTGCCAATGCTTTTATCCGTGTCTTGAATGAGTTCGGTCTAGGGCCCAAACTATTTACTATCACGACGGATAATGCTTCAAATATGAAGAAGATGGCTCAGATCGTTGAGTACCACGCTGTTGACAGTGGATGGTAAGTATTGAGAGTATAAATGCGAATTTGAAATATTTAGCAATATCGGTTCATGAGCTTATACAATACCATCTGTATTAGGTCATTCCATGCAGACCAGCACCATATCCCATGCCTTGGCCATGTGCTGAACTTGGCGGTCCAAGACATCCTACGTTGGGGCCTAGGTCCAACGTTGTGCGACAATACTGGTGATAGTGATGCCGAGGACGAAAGTGACGAAGTTGATGTCAATGCAACCTTCGAGGTAAACGCAGAATGCGCTTTGGAGGAGCAAGAGATCGAAGCAATGAATGTGCTAGTCAAGCTACGAAAAGGAATCAAAAACATTCGGTAAGTGATTACTATCATTAAATACATATTCCCTACTCGATGGTATCATTGGCACCATTTACTCATTATACCTTTGATTTTACATAGTTCTTCGCCTCAGCACATGGAGCAGTTCATGCGCCAACAAAACTTGGATTGCTCCACTCAGCTCACCCTCCATTGCGACATGGCCACCTGCTAGAATTCGACATATGACATACTTGACTGTGCAGCCTTACTACGTGTACCATATAACGTACTTTGCTCGAATAGCACCAACGATGAGTTATTACCGTTCAAGCTCACAACGAAGAATGGAAGTATATCGACCACCTGAAGGAAATCTTGGTGCCCTTCTATAAGTCGACCAAAGCCTTATCTGCCAGTATGAGCCACCCTAGCATCAACACCGCGATTGTCTATTATAACAAGTTGATGGATACTTTAGAGGACATTGTCAGCGATGGTTATTCACCAGAATTAAAACATGTGGCCAGATGTGGCCTCGACAAGTTGCAAAGGTACTATTGCAAGGTAGACGATATAGATGTATACACAGTTGCGACGGCATTGGATCTGCAGATGAAGTTTTCTTGGTGGTGCCAAGTAGGGTGGGAAGACAAATACCAAGTTTGGAGCCAGCGGATGGTGCATAAGGCCTGGGCAGCATTCCCCAAATGTGCTGCTATGAGGCCTGAAGTGAATGACGAGATGCAAAGCTTGTACAGCCTATATATGACGTCCACGGCTGGTGACGAATTAGAGGATTACTTGGACAAGCGATTAAGAAGACCGGTACCAAACCAGAAAGGACAAGAACCACTGGTCCTTTTATACTAGAAATCTCAGCCCCAGTGGCCAAACATGGCTGCAATGGCTGCAAAATATTTGGCAGTCCCAGTCACTTCCACACCATCGGAACGTTGCTTTTCCCAAACTCGACTTCTCCTGCTATACACACAAAACCGCCTCTAACTGCATACCATCGAAATACTAATGCTTTTGGATTTGTGGTGCTCCTTTGACTTTCACGATTAAAACGTTTCCATCTCTTCGTTCCTATATCTCCTTTCTATACCTCTTTTTTGTACCTCTTTTCCCTAGTTCTTTTTCTCTTCTCTTCTTTACTATTTTTCCCTCCCTTCTGCTTTTGTAGGTTTTATTAAGTTCTTACAAAAAGTATAGCTTGCAAATACACTACTTCTTGGTTTTTACGGAATAACATTGTTCGTCACTTCCATTATAGCCTACTTTATACTAATTACCAAAATCACTAAATGCAATCTTCTGCCTCTCGGTTCTTTGGTTCTATGTATATAAAACTGGTTCAGTTCCAGTTCGGTTCTTGGTAGGAACCAAGCCATATTTTCTCAGTTTCAGTTCGGTTCGGTTCCAGTTCTACAGTTCTGATACGAATCCCTACTTAGGAGCAGTAATGTCTCTATATTATCCAGACACAAATAAATATTACAGTGCATGCTTCTATAAAGGTTGGATAGTGTAAGATAATGGTTCACTACTAGATAATACAAAGTTAAAAAGAGAGGGGTAATATATATATTCTATAATTCTATGATTTGTTATGGTATGAGATAGGGCAGTGATGTTACTGTTACAATGACTTATTTGGCTGGGTTCTATATTGGCTTGGTCTGGCTTTCAAGTCACACTAAACTCATCACAGCAGTGAACACTATGCACAATTTCTGACTCAGTGCAATATGAATACAAGTGAATGTGCCTTGTTTTAGTGCAATTGTGCCTCGAGTTTAGCGCATCGATGTCTGTGCGCATACATTACTACTCACCGCCAAGTAGTTATTGGACGGTTTGTATACTGACATAAGAGCGTTTATTTTTACACCGAAACACTGACCATTGTAAAAAACAACTATGCTTTTAAATGAGTTTCACTTTTGTGACAATCAAAAACAAGTAAATTTGAATTATTTTTGTCCCCGTTAATTTCACTTTTAGTCTACAAACAATTACACTGTTTAAAATATTGTGCAGTTGCTACTATTATTCATTTTTAAGTACAAATCAGAATTTTTTTCAATATTTTTTTAAAATATTGTAAAAGTTACAGAAATACATTTATTTTTGCAACCGCCACAATTTAAAACGCGGTTTTTGTCACAAAAATAACTATTACATATTTATAAATTAAAGTTTAGCAATTCATGCAAAGCCGCCTACATTTCGTACGACCGACGTCTGCGCGCCCATTTAAAAAAATTTTTTGCGCGCGCGTTTACTTGTAAAGCGACGTCCCACCGCTCACTTTTAAACTTTCCATGCATTGACGGCTACTTAGAAGCGACGTCCCACCGCTCACTCTTAAGCTTTCCATGCATTGACGGCTACTTAAAAGCGACGTCCATCAGCCTAGGCTATAACTTTCCATGCAATGACGCCTACTTAAAATCTCAACCAATCTCCCTGAGCTACTATAGTAATGAGAATCGAAATAGGCTGGAGCTGACTGCTAAGTTAGCCAATATGTAAAACCTGAATAAGTACTGTTTACATATATTAAAACCATACATATGAAGAGGGGAAATCTATACATAAACATTTTCTTCAAGTGATTAAATTTAAAAAAACCTTCCTACTTTCCTCTTAATTTATTTGCATTTTCTGTAAGTTATAGTCATCATATATATGTGCTTTAAACCTTTATCAGTAAGAATATTACCAAAAAAAAAATTTAATAAAGAAGAATGGTGCTAGATACAAAGAGACCAATGTAAATTGTAATCTAAATAATAACTACTATATATAATTCCAAGATCTATCAGTATATTGTAGAGCCTATCCTAGGTCCTATAGATCCTCAGTTCATATACATATGAGATGTTCCCAGCCTTATTAACTAGGGCAAATATAACCTAAATAAGAAGGGGAAGAAAGAGAACTATCTTTATTATTTTTGGATGAACATATAATATTTATCATACAGTAAGAGGAGTTTTCTTGAGTAAAATCAGTGGCTATAAATCAATTATCACTGTGAGGTTTTCCTTTTTAGGAGGATTTATCACCCTAGGTTCTCATTTTTTAAAACAAGCAAGATTTGCTGCAACTTTAATTCAATCTAATATCCAAGTTGATGTTGGCATTCATACTTTAATTTGACAATGCAGCAACAATACTATAGACAACTTCACCAATGCACTCACCATTTACGTTGGTGGTATCAATTCTAATTACTGTTCTATTTGTCATGCTCGATACTAGACTTTACTGTGTCACAGTTTGAGTTTGAGTTTGAGTTTGAATTTGAGCTGTGCTATATCAGCATCGCAAAGGCCTAGGCATCCGAAATGTTGCCCTACATTTCTTCTTCGTCTGTTTATGAATTACTGAAATTGAGTTGCTATGTACTTATAAAATCAGGTTGTTTGTTTATTGCGAAAGTAGACTGACTGTAAGATTCTTGGGTGTTCATAGTAAACACGTGTATGATAAAACAATTATCCTACTTACTCTGTGCGTATGGCATTTATAAGCTAGGGGCACTTATGACATACGTCACTTGTGTGGTGTGATAAATGCTACTGTATACCACAGCGGAGCTGTGCTATAACTATCATTTATAGGACATCTAATGCATAAAGGAGTACATGTAAACTATCCCCTTTTCTAGTACAACTATGTCATACTTTTCAACACTACAACAATAGGGCATTGGTGGGTTGCGACAGTCCCTATATGAGCCACCACCTAGTAGTGATAGAGGGCAAAAGGATACTAAGGAAGACAAAAACAGAAGAGAGAGAGAGTAGGGGTTTAAAGTGTGGGATAGGGGTAACGAACGAGGACTAATCAGATATCTTATGATAATAAGATTTCTAATGAAATTAAGAAATCTATTAATCATTAAGATATTAAAATATAAAAAAATAAATCTAATTTTATTTTATTTTATTCGATTTGTTAAAATCGAATCAATAGTCTGATTCCTAATGCTGGGGGGGGGGTCTGATAAAAAATCTTTGATTTTTTTGAAGAGGTCTTAACTTTGATGAAATCAATCCTAAACAACCGGTAGGTTGTTATTTAGACTTAAATGAGAATCTGGAAGATTCCATTAAGTCTCCAACACAACTGATAAGAAACGATTCAAGATGAATAGCTATAAGGATATGTTGAAGTAAGAGAGAATGAGAAGCATAGAAGTGGCCTTAGATCCTAGGTGCAATATGCCTAGGCCCCCTAGCTAAAGCTTCATACGGCTAGTATAGTATATGTACCTAGTAACACTAAGGCCACATCTTATAGTTAGTAAGTATTCTTTCTAAGCTGCTATCAAGTTGCAAAAGGCCTAATCTATTGTGGTACCAACTCTGATATCCTAGGTGAGATAGTGAAGCTGTGGACCAAAATATGGTTACTGATACGAAATATTCTTGGCTTACTGCCCTTTTAATTATACTTTTCTTTCATCGTTTTCTTATAAGCCATCATCTGTAGCCCTGCTCTTAGGATCGCTTCTTCATATAACTTGCTAATATCATTCAACCTCTTCGACAATCACATCCATTTGTTGTCGTCCATATTCTCATCATTGAGACTATACTTATCAATTTCAGGTCCTTCACTATGAGAGGGATATTGTGATGCTAAGAAGAACAGTGTATATTTGTGGTCTCACCTAGCTGACATGCAAATGACAAAAAGCGTTACCTTCAACTACATCTCCTACATTCCCAAATACTACTGCCCGAGCTGTCATAGGCAAATGAACAATATCTATAAATTTTGTTATAAATAACAAATTTTATAATATTATTCTATTCTAGTCAAGCTCCGTTCATTTCATTCACTCCAGGTGTCGAACTAAAGTTCTAGCCTAGAAGAGGGGGTTTGCTCACTACCGTTGCACCACTTAGAGTGTTTTAAACATAATAGTTGAAATTAACCCTATTGGTTAAGAATCTTATAGTGTTTGAGAAATTATTTTTTTTTAAAAAATTAATTTCACTATTTATTATAAACACTTAAAAATTATAATACTTATAATTTTTTACATATTTATAATTTCACTAAAAGCAGAACACTAATGGTTAACCCCCATAGTATCATTGCACCGTTTGTACTATCCTTTCTACTTATCCTTATCAGTATAGATGATAGGCTGACCCCGCCTTTATGATGATGCTATACTATGTGCATATATGTAGTAGTTTTGTAACTCGGTTCTAGTATAATGTGAGGTGTTATTGCTCCATACTTTGATAAGCACTAGAAGCAATAGGTCCACTCATATATAAACAAGGTGGTTGTATCTGTGCTCTTAGTTGCAGTTGTTATTGCCTTTACCTAACCACTGAATGAGTCCACCCCTAGTAGGACCGCATTATGTCCTTGCTTAGATATCAGCATTGAGAAGAAGTTAACAAAGAGTCGGCTAAACAGCCTATTCTCAGTAGGCAGTATTAGATGTAGGGGCTAATGAGCAATATAGGTCAAGTAAGTGTCCAATGATTAGGACACTTGGATACTTTCTTATTTTCCTATTGATAAACTCACCCCTCCGCTTCGCTTCTGTATGATGTGAGCCCCTTCGCTTCGCTGTATGTCACATCTGTCCTTCAGGAGCGAGTTTACTGGGGCTCTGCCCTAGACCCCGGGTAGGGGGCAATGCCCCCTACTGCCCCCAAGTGTTCTTCAAACAATGCTGAAAATTTGTCCTAAAAGTATTCTGCTTAAAGTGATGTCGAAAACAGTTGTGGAAATCTATTGTTTGGTTAAAAAAACAATGCTGTCACTGCTTTAAAATATGCCCAAAGTTAATACTTCATATATAGTAAGAATATTTGTATCATTTTACCGTGTCAATGCTAATTACCTGAGTTGATGCATTCTATACTCTCAGATGATTCATGTCCAGCACATCGGCAATCCTCGCAAATAATGAGGTGGTCGTGCAATTCGATGTACACCTCGCAACAGGTTAGAATCTTCAAAGGTGGAATTCTCTTGCTCTTGAAATGGGTCTTGGACATTTTGTTGAGATGGAAAACTTTGGACATTATAAAAGATGCGATGGTTACACGCTCAATCAAGCTCGCTCTACTTACTAAAGCAAAGACCGAAACTCAATTCATTGTTACGGTCTGGAGATGCTTTTGCTAATATGACATTGATGATCATATTTGCATCCCCCCAACACTTGCTCTAAACCCGAACCCCTACCTAATTATATTGCATTTTAGAATCAAAAAACAGGGCGACAGATGATGCTTGACAGTGGAATAGAAAGAAATAGATGGATAATAATAATAATGGAAATTACAGAAGAAAAAAGATAGGTATATAGTGATGATGGTGGTAGTAGTGAGGATGGGTAGAGCAGCGTAAAGTTCTACTCGTCGGTGCTAGTGTGTTGTGTGTGTTGTGATGGTTGTGTTTGTTGTGGTTGCGGTTGTTGAGGAGGAGGAGGATTTAGGAGCACCTCATGGTAGACGATGTTAGTGGTGGAAGCTGTATTAAGGTCGGTAAAATTTTGGAGGTCGATGGCAATGCAGATATTGTTGGGATTGGTGGCGCGGGAAAGTGCAACATACAGTTGACCATGCGCAAAGACAGGCTCCAGAAGGCGAATGCCAACATGCTCGAGTGTTTGGCCTTGCGCCTTATGAATGGTCATTGCGAAGGCCGGGCGGACAGGAAATTGACGGCGGCAAAGGATAAAAGGACAATCACCCTCAGACGTACACATATTAATGAGAGGGAGATAATGCACCTGCCCTGCATGCCCTTGGTCGATCTACTTAACAGCAATGCAATGGTCGAGAAGGCGGGTAACAAAAAGTTTTGTGCCATTGCACAGACCTGCATCCGGGTTGATGTTGCGCAAAAGCACCAATGGCATACCCACCTTGAGCTGTAAAGAATGGGATGGGATACCACTGGCACTCAAACTATTCAGGAATTCGACGGGATAGTTTGCTCGGGCGTAGTCCAGATCATCAGCATCAATAATGTGGTTGGAAGAGGTGTACTCTCGGCCTTCACCAGAGAAAAGTGTGTATACAGCCTCGTTGATATCGTCGACGTCAACATTCTTTGCTGCCAAAATAGTGCGACTATGATAATGCTCTGGTTGGGGGTCGAAAGAGCGGATCGCTGGATATACGGCATCAATGAGTGGCATAATGTCATTTGCATCCATGCGCCATCGTTCAGGAATTTGGACAGCTTCAGTGTAAGGCGGTTGCCCATTACCAATTGCTAAAAGGGTATCAGCAAATGCAGCGGCATCAGGGCCAGCCTGACGAACGCGCATATTGGTGGTAAGATGCAAGACTTGAACGTGATGCTACCAGAACGACGTTGTGTGGATAGTCTCGCCTACTATCTCTGACCGGGTACCCCTCTTTACCATAGGAAGCACTTGTCGGATGTCACTACCAAATACCACGACCGTGCCACCAAAAGGGATTTGTCCATATACTAGATCAATAGCACCCATGATGTCACATAGTGACCGGTCAACAGCTTCAAAGTTGTGCTTGCTGCACATGACAGCCTCATCCCAAATAATGAGAGAGGCTTGCTGTATAAGATATGCGTGGGGACCACCAAGGCGAAGATTGCATGTAGTATCGGCATCAGCGTTCAAAGGGATCTTAAAACGACTGTGCGCGGTACGGCCACCAGGAAGTAAGATTGCAGCAATACCAGACGTAGCAATAGGTAGTGCAATTTCACCACGCGAGCGGACACGACTCAACAATGTCTTAAACAGATGGGATTTGCTGGTACCTCCAGCTCTGATGACAAAGAAGACACAGGAGTAATAATGGGGGGCGAGGACGTCCATTGCATCGGTGATGGCTTCATATGCAGCTCGTTGCTCTTCGTTGAGTGTTGGCAATAGCATCTCAAGGACGCGAGACTGCTCATTGACATCAAATTCACAGCCTTTAAGGATTACCAGACCTTGAAGTCGTCGTAGGAGATCCAGCTCAGTGACGAAGGTCTGCGGCAACAACGGAAACTCGGAAAGATGATGGCCGGTGACCTGCAGCCGGGTTTCGATGTCCTCAAGTGCACGCTGGTAAATCTGCTCGAGTTGCTGCTCGGACAACTCAGCTTCATTGGGCAGAGAGAGCGTCCTGCGCATCTCAAAGAAGTAATCGTCTGCCATTCACTCGCGATATGTGGTCCACAGTGATGCTGGGTCAGAGGGAGAGCAATTTGTCAAAATATAGACAAAGAGTTGTCTTATTGCAGCAGCTGATGGGGCAACCTAGGAAACCTCCGCCATACAACGATCCCATTCTTCATCAGACTCTAACAAACCACGGGCAACATCAGCTTCCTGGAACGTCGCATATGTTGTTCCCTCATACTGCCTCAGAGAAACAAATCCAGTGGGAGCACAGACAGACAGCAGAAGGAGGCGAAGGCAATATAATTCCATGTTCGAGAGGGAAGCATGGAATATACGTGTTACAACATTTTGGAAAGGAGGGTTGGTGCGAGGGCTCCAACGGCGATTTCTGTTGTCCTAGGTGTAGTGCTGAGGGATATCTGAGTAAAGATACTCTTCTGTTGCACGATTTTCGTTGTAAAGGCAGGAAAAGGCAAGAAGCTTCGTGCCGGATTCTGCCGCGTCACGCGCTGCTCGAACTTCTTATGGTGTCATATCGTCACGTAGATTGACAATCTGTTCGCCAGGTAGGTGAAGGTCCAAACATACGACTGTTGGATAGTGCATATGCACATCAAACTCGAACGTACGATGGATAGCCTAGCATTTGGAATTGCTCTACTTCGTTGACCGGCTCGGCAGCGGCATTATCGGTATTGGTGGTGGCGGTTGCAGTGGTTTGTATTTGTGCTCGGTCAGTGCCCTTGGTGATGTATTTGCACAAATACTTGATGGCGTGGTTGGATGTGCAAATTTCAACGTTAATGTGTGCATCGTACTTGTGGCTAAGGTAGGGGTTATACAGCACAATATGTCGGTTGTCGGCGAGAAAGTTGGATGCGGGGAAGTGGTGGCTGTTACATTGGTTTTCACGGCGTCGATAGATTGGATAACCATCTCGATTGACGCGTGTTTTGTTGTTGTATAATTTTGGATAGCCTTGCGAGCAACGATTATCCTTCATACATACAGCAGTTGTGCCTGGACCACATGGGCCGTGTATCATACACAATGTCACTGTGTGATACAGCTGTGGCTGTGTTGCAGGAGGCAACTCAGCAGACACAAACTGGTCATAGTCGGTGGGATTACGTGGTCGGTCTTGTTGCTCCAAAATGACCAGAATATGTACATGGGGCAAACCACGCTTCTGGAACTCGATAGTTGCTATGTACCCAGCAACTTGGCCAAAATATTTAACTCTTTGATATCGTGGAGCAACTCGGTAAGTTTGAGGTGGAAAACGCGAGTTGCGATATCTGGACGGTCGTATGCTTGCTGACTAGGAAGAAGCTCCGCGACGATTTCAGGCCATCTTAGGTTACAAGTAAACGTAATGAAAAGCGCCGGGTTTCCTCGCTAGCGGACGATTGCCAATCCATCTTGAAGCATCTGCTTCATGTAGCGTGGGCCACCCGTAAACGATGCTGGCAAAATAACTGCACGACCAATCTGCCTGGGATCCGTATTGTCACCGACGCCACTATACAGCTCAGCACGTATCGTTCTTTGGTGGGTGAGGATGAAGCTTAGGCAGGAGAATTCGATGCGTGCATAGTTGTCAACCACCATCTGTTGGAAGAGCCGCCCAGAACAGTGCATGAATGTCTCGCGATCGCCATTACGGATCATGAGCAGGTACGCGCAATGCTCACGCAGCGTCACTTGGATTGTGTCGTGCGACACCGATTCACAAGTCAAACCTTGGAACCATCCATTGTCGCCAAATGGAAACATCAGGACATAGTGGAGCGGCATATACGATGCGTGCAAGGAGCTGATACGACGAAGACTATTAGCACGATCACGAATGACAATGTCATGCTCGCGTGCAGTGCTATCCACGGTGCGTTCAACAACCATTGCCGCCACTTCAGGGTAGCCCTGCTGATCATAGCGACGGCCCAAATCGCTTTGCCGGATGACAGCTTGAAGGGTTCCAAGTGGTTGGTCGCCAAGAGCTTCAACAGCAGAAACGAAGGTGCGTGCCAAAGGATTGTGTGTTTCCATGACACCTTGCAGCAATTGGATCGTCTCACGAAGAAGCCCGGAAAACAAACTCGTACGTCTTACCAGTTGCTCCTGCGTATCCACGAAATAGATCTGCGAATAATTCGCTTGCGCCTGGTTGTCAGGTCTCAGTGCACCAACAGCATGGTACATTGTACCATTGATACAGTAAGTGGGCACGCCACCAGCGCCACTTACTAGGACTGGATCGACGTTATCACCAAGAATGGATGCAAATGCAAACATACTGTTATATGCCCTAATGATGGTGTGGAAGTTGACACTAACAGAATTATTGCGATCATGATTCGTTAGGAGGTCGCGAAGTGGAGCAGGAGGAGTGCGAGGAAGTGGCAATTGAATTTTCCTGGAAAGACAGCAGAGACCAAAGCAAGGATTACGTATAGACGATGCTTTGAGCTTTTCATCCAACCACATCAGCGCACCACAAAATGGACAACAGGAATCCATCCGCAGCAACACATGACGATAGAAGGAGTCGCCAGCAGCATAGCATACATTTGGCCCAAAAACGTCTTCTGGATCGAAGGGGACTACACGCGCAATGTGGTATTGTGCCCCATGCTCGTGCTGGACATTGCTCGGGTTAAAAGGGCAGAGGCGGTGGGTGCGGCGCATGTATGTTGGTGCCCAGCAACTGGTGCAACGCATAACTCGTGCGGTGGTGGTAAGAGTAGGCGTAGTTGTTGAGGGAGGATTGGCAACGGTAGGAGATGGTGGTGGAGGCGAGGCAGCAACAAAGGGGGTAGTGGTGGTGGCGAGGCAGCGACAATAGGAGAAGTTGGTGGAGACAAACTGTTGATGATAGGTGCAGGTGATGGTGGCGAGGTAGTAGCTATAGGAAGTGTAGGAGGAGGATTGTCAGTAATCTTCAGCGAAAATTGCATTATCACCTAAAATAAGTAAGTAGACAGTACTGTGGTTGATAGGGTTAAGTGGGCATTCTCTATGACTACGCCGACGATGGGTGCTCGAGCCACAGACGCAAAAGGTAGGCGCAGTAGGGTCTACAGAAACAAACTATCTGTAGCTTTCAAAGTAAGCAAACTGCTGCTGCAGTAATATTTAAATATACATGGTTATAACATACGTTGCCTATTCTACGGCGAACATTGCGAGAATGCACTAGACATGGCATATTGCGATTTGAGCCACAGTGACAGACATGATCGGTTGATTGCTTTGTCGAGAAATGTGCAGAAAAAAATTAGTTAGTAAACTTGAAGCTTATTTAGAGTAGTTTGTCAGAATCCTGGCAAATGGGGAAAGATGCTCAACGATTTTCACAAAAACACCTCAAATGTCATTGATGGCAGATGAAACCAAGTAACACACCTCTTGGGAACTCATATTGAGAAATGCAATATAGTAATAGTTCAAAAAGACGACACAAAGTTGAAGTTTACCCAAGTCTCTCAGGAACGTGTAAGGAAAAATAGCATGGGTGTTGCAAATTGAAGTATCCAAAAAAGGATAGTGCTGGGATTGAATCGTAACGACCTCTCTCTCTTTCAGAGTAGATGTAAGCCTATATAGTGATGCGTCAAAGTTCTAAAATTATTCATTTGTATGCTTACGCTTAACATGCCTGAACACCCATGATGGCTTTTTAATAAGTTTGTATTCCCATGTCGTTCCTTGTTTCTGCAAAAATTCCTCAACACGTTTTTTGTCCTCTTCATCAACAACAAAGAGTGCGTCACGAAATCGTCTTGAGAAGTCATTTACTAGACCATGTCTGCGCAGTACTTTTACCTGGTCCATGAGATGGAATGCATCCTTTAGAACCCTTGTAGCCATGTATTCTGGATCGTTGCGTAGATGCTGCGGAAGAGTATGCAGCACTTATTCACCGAACACACAACTTTCTTGATCTACTTCAGATACTGTAAGGCCATTTTGGTTTTGTTGTATGCTATCAGCTCCATGTATGCTACTTTCGTTATCGTCGTCATCATCAGCAACTGAGTCAGTATCGCTATCATCGTTGCTTGGCTCTAGAGTATAGTCCTTTAGTTCGATTGTACGTTTTAGAGCGCATTTTCAATAATGGCATCCTAAGCATTCTTATTTTCTGTACCATTGGATGTTGTGTGCTCGCCATCTTCTACTTCTTGATTGACATGAACCTCAACAGGCTTATATGTTTTCAAATCATATATACGAGCTACAGTCTGGAAAGGAACAGCGCCATGGTCCTGCAGTGGTTTCCCTTCTATATCGAGTGCACCAGGAACTAACACATGCTTGATTGTAATGATTGCTTGATTTTTCTTCAGCTTTGTTCTATTTAGATACCCCTATTGATGACTAATTTTACCATAGGCCGCAGCTCTGATCATAGCTCTGGGGCGATAAGAGATGTGCATCCCTAAAAAATGTTGGTAAGTACATTCTTCAGTTTTTCAATTCCTTGTTATGTTTTGATGATACGCGATGTACTACCTTCAGTTATGGGTCTGCTTATTTTCTGACCGAGTAGAGAGACATTCTTTGCATGATGGTATATTTGAAGACTGGCCCAGGCATTGAGTGCTGCGTATCATATCTGCTCTGCTGATAGTGTGGACTCATTCCAATTACTAGTCTGTATGTTTTGTGGCTTCGGTAGTCGATGTTGAAGTACGATCTCGCAAATATCGGCTAGCTTCATATTAACACGGTCTATCAAACCACGCGATTTGCAGTAATGTCTAACGTCATATCCGCCATCCCACTCAGTGTTAAAATCGCGTGCTATTTTTTCAAATCATTGATGATAGCCCGTCCCATTTTGATCACCAATGCGCTGGAAAGTAAGTTTTCCAATGCAACAGGTAGTTCTGTAAAGTTACTGACTTGGTATATGTGGACTGTGTCCTCTCAGGCGATCTGGATGGTAGCAGTTTTTCCTTGGCCGTACTCTATAGGCCATTCGCAATCCAATCCAACCCACAACTTGCCGTTGTTCAACCCGTCCGCCAGCAAGGATAACTCTTGTTTTGTCTAGTAATATGCTGGCTGCAGCTTATATATTTTCTGCGTCAGAGAAGCACTGTGGAACGATGGTATCTGGTATCGTGAGTATTGGATGTGTATCAACTTCTTGGGACGTTGTACTAGGCTCCGGGGCTATCATGCGAGAAACATTATCCATCAAAGATGGCCAAGCTTTTTCCAACAGGTTTCAGTCACCTCGTATATTGTTCGTGAAAAAGATCTCTGGCTGTTTATGTCCGTGTAACGATAATGATCGTTGCATTGTGTTGAATGCGTACTTAAGATGTGATAAGGACTTGGTTGGAACAAAAAACTGTAATCGCACTTCCTTGTATTTGTTCAGTACTGTATATAGTGCTGTGAATGTTGCTGTGTCGTTGATTTTGCCCATAAGCTTGATTATCTTGAAGGAATGGTCTCCTTTGAGAAACTTAGCATCAAGCACCTCCATCTGTTTGTCGAGCTAGTGGCGAAGCTTTTAGATATAATCAGTGTAAAACATCCTGATGTACTGTGTTGACAGAATACAGCCAGAGTATCTGCTGGGATCCTTGAAATCTGAGAAATCTTCTAGCTGTGCCTTCGTACTGGCAAACGCCTGATCGATCGATGGAATCTCGTGGCGAAATGGCGCTGCATTGAGGTATTGAAACACTAGGCGAGAATGGCGTAGGTGATGTAGCTCTTGTAGTATCTTATGAAAACGCTTTGGGCCAACCGCGTTTTGCATACATGGGCGCAAAAGATCCCCCACAAGCTTCAATAAACCACTGCGGTGGGTCATATATCCTATGTATTGACATTGCAGGAACTTAGGCAGCTGGCGGATAATGCTTTAATCATTGGCAGTGACACTTTTTTTATCCAATGCAAGAGCCATTCGTGTACTCATAACGCGTTGCCAAAATATAAAAACAACTGCACATGCAATTAGCATCATGTTGCAGAAGATATTGAATTCAAGTCAACTCACTCTGCCATATCTACAACTCGTCGTGGTTTATTAGTAAATCCTTTGGACTTGAGGCGAGATTGACAGCTCTGGCATTTTAAAGTCACAACGTCCTTCAGCAAGAGATGCGGAATCCAAAGGAATACACGAGAATAGTACAGCGCCTCGGGCTCGAGCTTTTTGATAAGAGCAAAGAACAGATCAGGCAGCAGCACCCAAAACGTTCCCCTTTTGTATTCTTTAGGGCACTTTTG
The DNA here is from genome assembly GCF_025766255.1 of Zychaea mexicana. Classification (NCBI taxonomy): domain Eukaryota; kingdom Fungi; phylum Mucoromycota; class Mucoromycetes; order Mucorales; family Lichtheimiaceae; genus Zychaea; species Zychaea mexicana. The sequence continues at coordinate 278,152 of NW_026516720.1, forward strand.
AGCTACAATCCAAGCTTACAGCTGTTCGAAGTATTTGTCTAGTACATCATTTCTTAACTTCTCGGCTTTTTTTGGATTGCTATATGCTATAAATATAATGATGCATGCTGCCGAGCAAAAGTTATTTTATTAGCATTTTCAGCCAATTCCTCAATTACCGTCTGCACAATGTATTTGCTTCTTCCCATTCGGCATACCGTTTCGGTCACTATTCTTGGCTTCATCTTTGCTGCCTTCGCCATCACTACTGTCTTCAGAGTCTTCCATCTCATCCACGATTTCATCTATATCTTCAGTAGGCACAGATGCTAAAGCCATTTCTATCAAAGGAATTACTGGGTGGATTTAATCGCTCGTCATCGCATCCTCTGCTGAAGCAGCTTGAGATTCATGGCTATCAGTATCAGACACGGCTAAGGACAACGAGCTTTCTGCTTCCTTGACAGTGGCATTGCGAGAGACTGACGCAGTGCTACCAGATGAAGTATCGCTTTGCTGTTCTCCTTATCTGCCGAAGGACAGTAGAGACTGACGAGGATCTGCACTTTCTTTTTTTTTAGTCTACCTACTTTGTGATTTAGATGATTTTTCTGACCTCGAGGTTGTGCCATTTTGAATGCGTTTGTACTTTAGCATGAGATGAGATGATTTTAGAAGATGAAGGAGAAGACTACGACCAAGTCAAAACGAACAGGAGAGAAAGAAGTAGGGGAACATCGCGTCGTTCGAAATGCTGAGGTGTTTCACACAGCTTTCCTAGTAGACTTTCTATTGGGTCGTGCTACCTAGATATATATTAAAGAATGAGATTTTATTGGAATTTCTACTAAATTAAGCATTGATTGGCTCAAATATTAAAGTAACTTTTGATTGGCCAACACAGCCCCACCCATATTATCTGTGCCAATAACCTACCAAGATCTGAATGATTCAAGTCATTAAATGTCATATTAGCCAGTATAGCACCAGGACCCCATGAAAGTTCCAAAGGTACCAATTTGATTACACTGCTACTTATCTTTTTGCTGGTTGATTCTGGAGTCTCGTATATATGATTCTGAGTTCCTTTCTTTTTTATATTGATAGAGCAAATCAATAATTTCCTACGTCTAATAGTTGATGATCTATTATAATTATATCATGGTAAAGATATGGTTATTGATGACAGTTCCTTGGTCAAAGTGCGAGCAGCTCTATTGCTCGTTTCATTCAACATACGAGCTTCAAGTAAGGTTTCTAGGTTTACAGGTCCACACTCATCCTACGGATGTAGCCATTGTGACATTTCCTAGCCATCGCAATTAGAGAATCCAAAGCTGTGCGATTACTCCAACTTTTACTTTCCTTAGAGATTGCAGACAAAGAAAAAGAACTTAGTAGATACAAAAGCTTGGAAGGTAGCAAAAACAGCTACCGAAAGGACATAGTTGGAGAAGTCAAGTGGAACACGCTGGTCTGTAAGGAATAATCTTTAAGTATAGATAAATCTCTTATATAGTTAATCTTGTAGAAGTTATAGCTTAATTTTTATATGAAAAATGTTATGTCTTTTAATTAATATATCCTTAATAGATTATACATTTAAATAATATAGTAAAAAAATGATTTATCTTTTTATATGTATATATTTCTTAGAATATTTGATTTTTTTTCTATTCTAAGATGAAACATTTAAAAATTTATCTCGGTTTATGATAAAATTCAAAAAGATAATAATTAAAAAGAAAAAATATATAAATGTTATATCAATTGATTAAAGAACCTTTTAATGATTAAAGCTTTTAAAGATAAATAAATATAACTTTTATTGATTAAATCCAGAATGGTAATGAGGAGCCTAACTTACAGGAGTAAGTTGCTCCTCTCTTTAATCTGTAATAGGGATCCGCACGGTTCGGTTCGGTTCGGTTCTTGAAGGGAAACGAACCGAATCGTCTAAAGCAAGAACCGAACCAACTAGAACCGACTAGAACCGACTAGAACCGACGAGAACCGTAGAACCGAAGAATCGAACCGAAGAGCCAAACCCTTCATGTATATAAAAAAGGCAAGATCCGGTATCTTTAAATGAAAGCTGATGTGTGTGTTCAAATGTCGCGGTATACTTGAATACTGCAGTAAAAAAGAATAGTTTATTATTGTACATTGAACAGCGATCTCAAAATGAATAAGAGAAACAGAATGTAAACATTCTTATACGATGTGGGTCATTGCATGGTTAAAAGATTGAAGCACAGTTTTTACAAAAAAAAGTGGAGCTTATAGTACTTACTTAGAGCGACTTCGTATTACTAGTACAATATGTTATCGTAACATTGGAGGAATTGAACCACAACCGGCAGTACATACAGCTGCTGTGTCTCTACGTGTGTATAGTGTATAGTGTCTCATAAAAGGCAAAGGGTGAATGGGTAAGATAATTCTGTTATGAGCCCCAGAATGCGCAATCTCAAATGGAATGCAAACTTGATAAAACTGATCGAGAAGCCATAATAAATCTAGTAAAGTAGTACGTCATGGAGAAAAATGCAATGTGGGTAGCAAAGTAGAGGAACAAGTAATGATGTGCGTCATGGGCGGAGAAAGCAAGCTGCCGTCAGAAGAAGTGTTTTTTTATTTTTTTCTCTTCTCTTCTTTACTATTTTTCACTCCCTTCTGCTTTTGCAGGTTTCAATAAAGTATGGCTTGCAAATACACTACTTCGTGGTCTTTTTGAAATAACATTGTTCGTAACTTCCATTATAGCCTACTTTATACTAATTACCAAAATCGCTGATTGCAATCTTCTGCCTCTCGGTTCTTCGGTTCTAAGTATACAGAACCGGTTCGGTTCTGGTTCGGTCCTTGGTAGGAACCGAACCGTATTTTCTCGGTTTCGGTTTCGGTTCGGTTCCGGTTCTACGGTTCTGATACGGATCCCTAATCTGTAAGTTGTCCCCCCCTCAACTTATGGAGTGCTTCTTTAATGAATTTTTCAAAGAAGAAAAATTCTGAATTCTCTATAAAAAAACATTTATATTTTTTGTCTTGGTAGAATTCATATTGATATAACTTTGTAGATAAATCTTTTATTTGTAATACTTTTAATAGTTTACTAGCGGTCCTTCCTCGCTTCGCTCGGATGAATGAGCCCCTCCGCTTCGCTCCGTGTTATTCAACGGAAACGCGTCGCAAGGGGGTTCCCCCCTTGACCCCCAAGTAGGGGGCGAACCCCCCAAACCCCCCTGTCAAGCGAGGTTGGATCAATGTTTTGGTATTAGATGCTAATTGTCTGTTTTCAAAAACAAAAGCAAGATCATTGTGCAGTGCGAAGTAGTCTATCATAGAAAGTCGTCAAAGTTGGATACTTAACTATCTCCAGTTTAGAATGCAATGCGAAAAGAAGTGTTGACAAAGATGATGTAGTGATATTGATAAAAAGAGAATAGGCAATATAAAAAAAGAGAATAGGCGATGTAGAAAAAGAGAATGGGCGATGTAAAAATAGAGTAGGTGACATAAAGAATTATAGAAGAACTTCGTGAAAAACAACATTTCTTGTGCTTTGGCCTTGCTGACCCACGATACGTGAGTTCTCAGGATCTAACATGATTCTGATGGATGAAGGGGTGCGGACGCGCGACATGGCTACATAGAGTAGACTATGCGTGAACGGAGGTTCAGGCAAGTAGAGGCCGACAGTGTTGAAAGTTTGACCCTGTGCCTTATTGATGGTCATAGCGAATGCCAGGCGAACAGGGAATTGGGTGCGTTTGAAGAGAATGGGCGAGCGTGTTTGCAATGGTGTGAGTGTTATGCGAGGGATTAAGACAATGTTGCCAGCATGGGGTCCAGTAGCTATTTCAGCTTCAAGTACATATCTTTGAAAAGAGCGTACAATCAGCCATGTCCCATTGCAGAGACCACTTTGGGTGTGCAAGTTTCTCAAAAGCATAATTGGGCAACCGACTTTGAGTTTTAGTAAGTGTGGTGGGAGGTCGGATAGATTCATGGAATAGAGCAGCTCTGGTGGGTATGTGATTTGATCCTCTGGATCATCCACAGTATCTGCGCTCGGGAATTCGTGGATAGTGCCTAGGAAATGGTCGAGTATCAGATCGTTGATTGCTGAAACGTCGACATTTTTTGGAGTTAGAATGGAGCGACTGATGAGGTAATCGCGATCCACGTGTGGTGCGTCAAGGCTGCCGTAAATGGCTTCGATGAGCTCGTACGTGTTGTAACGTGGCATGAGCATTCGTTCTGGAAGCCGGACTCTATCATCAGTGGTTGGCACCAACAGCTCAGCACCATCACCAATGCGAAGTAAATACTGAGCAAACTCGCGAAGCTCATTTGCATTATTAGTGTTGGCAGCTTGCTGGACGCGCATGTTGGTTTCAAGATGGTAGATGGTGACGCTGGGCCAAATGGATGAACGATTTAAGCACTGCTGTACGATCTGCGAGCGCGACGCATTTGGTATCACTGGAAGGACCTATTACCATATACTTTACTGTGAGTACTATCGCTTAATAGTAAAAAACATGCAAAGTAGAAGAGAGGATACAATGTTGGATACCTGGCGAAAGTCACCACCAAAGACCATGATCTTTCCACCAAACGGAACATCGGCAAGCGCGGGATCGTCATGTTTCATGAGATCCTGGATACTCCTGTTTACAGTCTCAATGACGCTTTTACTGATCATGGATGCTTCATCCCAGATGATCAATCTTGCCAAACGTATAAGCTGCGCGGTATTGGAGCGTAGGGTAAAGCTATACACTGTTGTTTCGTTGACCTCTAAAGGTATTTTGAACGTTGAGTGTGCAGTTCGTCCACCATCGAGTAACAAAGCGGCAGTACCACTTGTAGCTACAGCGAGCGCAATATCTCTGCCACGACGAACATGTTGGAGGAGTGCATTGAAAAGATATGTCTTTCCAGTACCACCAGGGCCATCAACAAAATGCACCTTTGGCTGATTTTCCGCTTGGCGTAAAGATGCATTGACTGCATTAAGGACAGATTGCTGATGCTCGTTAAATTCTTGTTGAGGAGCAGGCATCAGGGCAAGTCGTTCCACAAGTCGACGGTGCTCACGAATCAACAAAGGCTCATTGTTGGCATAATTGTTTGGGTTGGCTGGAAGCACAAACCCATCAAATTCAAGAAGCGATCTTGACAATCCAAAGAGCACCAATTCAATATCCAAAAGGCCTTGGTCATAAATGGCATCCGTGATGGGCAAATTTGGATCGTTTAAATCTTGGCGGGCTATGTACAGAAAGTCTTCAACCATGCTATCGCGGTGACGAAGCCATAAATCATGTGGATCTTTGGGTTGACAGAAAGCCACAATAACTGCAAATAGCTGACGAAGAGCATGGGGGCGTTGATACGTTTGAGCTTGATCAAGGCATTGATGCCATTCTTCTTGCCCCGTCAACAGGCCACGTCTTCGTGCTGCTGCCTGGAATGATGGCATCAGTACACCATCTACTGTCCGCAAAAATTCAAAGCTGGTGGCACCGGCAACATGATACAGCAAAAGTCGAAGATGAAATTTCTCAACTTCGCAGGGGGAAACAACATAGACACGACCGATTGTACCACCAAAACCTCGTTCACGTATTTTCCAGCGACGTGTGCGCTGAACAAATACAAAGTGCTCCGGGAAATTGACGTAAAGAAGGTCAGAGGCAATGGCGTCGTCTGGGTTCTCTTGGTTGTACTGAAACCATGCTGTCAAAGTTGTTTCATGTGCACGGCCTTCGATTACGTTCCCCGGAGTATCATCCTCATCGAAATGAGCAGTTTGTTCATCTACCAAGTGGATGGCCAAACGCTGGTGCACAGGAAATTCTTGGTGAAGGGAGAACGAAAACAAACGCCAGCAACACTCTGAAGTGGAGACATAGCAGGCGTCGAGGTGGGTGCAGATCTCGTCTATTGGTTGACCATCATCACCATTGTTGTTTGTCACTTGACGCTGTGACACTACGGCAGATGCATGATCGTGGCCCTTATAAACGTATTTGATGGACTGTATGGAGGAGCAGATTTCGACGTTGATGTGAGCATCATATTTGGCACATAGGTATATGTTGTGCAGTACAACCCAGCGATTGTTGAGATTAACGCGATTTTTGGTGACATAGTCACCATTATTAGGTCTCATATAAAGCGGGTAACTGTCGTCGTTCCATTGTGTCTCGTCAGAAAACTGTTTAGGTAGCGCTTCGAGCATCTACCATCGACCATGCATGGTGAGCGTGGGTTGAGAAGCCCGCAAGGTCCATGCATCATATGCCGTTCAACTGTCGCGCGTGTAGGATGATTGCTGTCGGGAAGTTGGGCAGAAACAATTGCATCACAGTGGGCTAGGCTAGTAGG